>NW_026735730.1:0-103819 GCF_949786415.1 Peromyscus eremicus | reverse complement strand
CTCACTGCTCGGATCCCATAGGATAAACAGTAGTGTAGAAGAGTGCTCTCTTCTCAAAAGCAGAGTGTGTTTCTCAAAAGGCGTGCTAGCATTTGTTTCCCAGTCCTAAATGGAGTTGAATCTCATGCAGTTTCTGTTCCTATGAGCAAGAGGTGTTTTCTGGTAAGAAGAGTCACTATTGTGCTCCCATTGGCATACACAGGGCAAATAGCACTGGCGTCTGTTACCAGCATGTACAGTGTATTGGACTGAAGAGGATCTACTGTTCTTGTCAGTTTCCTAAGCAGAATTGAACTAGATATGGCCTGTGTGTGTAGGAAGCACAGTTCTTTTGTTCTGAGCAAGCTCACTGCTCAGACGCATGAGGAAACACAGTAGAGTAGAAGAGTGCTCTTTTCTCAAAAGCAGAGTGTGTTTCTAATAAGGCGTGCTAGGTTTGTTTCCCAGTCCTCAATGGAGTTGAATCACATGCAGTTTCTGGTCCTACGAGCAAGAGATGTTTTCTGGTAAGAAGAGTCACTATTGCGCTCCCATTGTCATACACAGGAAAAATATCACTGTCATCTGTTCCCAGCATGTACAGTGTATTGGACTGAAGAGGAGCTACTGTTCTGGTCAGTTTCCTAAGCAGAGTTGAACTAGATATGGCCCCTGTGTGTAGGTAGCACAGTTCTTTTGTTCTGAGCAAGCTCACTGTTCAGACCCCATAGGAAACACAGTAGAGTAGAAGAGTGCTCTTTTCTCAAAATCAGAGTGTGTTTCTTGTAAGGCGAGCTAGCGTTTGTTTCACACTCCTAAAAGGAGTTGAATCACATGCAGTTTCGGTTCCTACAAGCAAGAGTTGTTTTCTGCTAAGAAGAGTCACTATTGCGCTCCCATTGTCATAGACAGGGCAAATAGCACTGGCATCTGTTCCCAGCATGTACAGTGTATTGGACTGAAGAGGATCTACTGTTCTTGTCAGTTTCATAAGCAGAATTGAACTAGATATGGCCGTGTGTGTAGGAAGCACAGTTCTTTTGTTCTGATCTAGCTCACTGTTCTTGCACTATAGGAAACACAGTAGAGTAGAAGAGTGCCCTTTTCTCAAAAGCAGAGTGTGTTTCTCCTAAGGCGTGCTAGCATTTGTTTCCCAGTCCTAAATGGAGTTGAATCACATGAAGTTTCTGGTCCTACGAGCAAGAGTTGTTTTCTGGTAAGAAGAGTCACTATTGCGCTCCCATTGTCATAGACAGGGCAAATAGCACTGGCATCTGTTCCCAGCATGTACAGTGTATTGAACTGAAGAGGATCTACTGTTCTTGTCAGTTTCCTAAGCAGAATTGAACTAGATATGGCCTGTGTGTTTGAAGCACAGTTCTTTTGTTCTGAGCAAGCTCACTTTTCTGGCCCTATAGGAAACACAGTAGAGTAGAAGTGTGCCCTTTTCTCAAAAGCAGAGTGTGTTTCTTGTATGGCGAGCTAGCGTTTGTTTCCCAGTTTTAAATGGAGTTGAATCACATAAAATTTCTGGTCCTACGAGCAAGAGTTGTTTTCTGGTAAGAACAGTCACTATTGTGCTCCCATTGCCATACACAGTGCAAATAGCACTCTCGTCTGTTCCCAGCAAGTACATTGTATTGAACTGAAGAGGAGCTACTGTTCTTGTCAGTTTCCTAAGCAGAGTTCAACTAGATATGGCCTGTGTGTGTAGGAAGCACAGTTCTTTTGTTCTGAGCAAGCTCACTGCTCGGACCCCGTAGGATAAACAGTAGAGTAGAAGAGTGCTCTCTTATCAAAAGCAGAGTGTGTTTCTCGTAAGGCGTGCTAGCATTTGTTTCCCAGTCCTAAATGGAGTTGAATCTCATGCAGTTTCTGTTCCTATGAGCAAGAGGTGTTTTCTGGTAAGAAGAGCCACTATTGTGCTCCCATTGGCATACACAGGACAAATAGCACTAGCGTCTGTTACCAGCATGTATAGTGTATTGGACTGAAGAGGATCTACTGTTCTTGTCTGTTTTCTAAGCAGAATTGAACTAGATATGGCCCGTGTGTGTAGGAAGCACAGTTCTTTAGTTCTGAGCAAGCTCACTGCTCAGACACCATAGGAAACACAGTAGAGTAGAAGAGTGCTCTTTTCTCAAAAGCTGAGTGTGTTTCTCGTAAGACGTGCTAGCATATGTTTCCCAGTCCTAAATGGATTTGAATCACATGCAGTTTCTGGTCCTACTGGCAAAGAGTTGTTTTTGGTAAGAAGAGTCACTATTGCACTCCCATTGCCATACACAGGGCAAATAGCACTGGCTTCTGTTCCCAGCATGTACAGTGTATTGGACTGAATAGGAGCTACTGTTCTTCTCAGTTTTCTAAGCATAATTGAACTAGATATGGCCTTATGTGTAGGAAGCACAGTTCTTTTGTTCTGAGCAAGTTCACTGTTCTGGCCCTATATGAAACACAATAGAGTAGAAAAGTGCTGTTTTCTCAAAAGCAGAGTGTGTTTCTTGTAAGGCGAGCTAGCCTTAGTTTCCCAGTCCTAAATGGAGTTGAATCACATGCAGTTTCTGGTCCTATGAGCAAGAGATGTTTTCTGGTAAGAAGAGTCACTATTGCGTTCCCATTGCCATACACAGGAAAAATAACACTGGCGTCTGTTCCCAGCATGTACAGTGTATTGGACTGAAGAGGATCTGCTGTTCTTGTCAGTTTCCTAAGCAGAATTGAACTAGATATGGCCCGGGTGTGTAGGAAGCACAGTTCTTTTGTTCTGAGCAAGCTCACTGTTCTGGCCCTATAGGAAACACAGTAGAGTAGAAGAGTGCCCTTTACTCAAAAGCAGAGTGCGATTCTTTTAAGGCGAGCTAGCGTTTGTTTCCCAGTCCTAAATGGAGTTGAATCACATGCAGTTTCTGGTCCTACGAGCAAGAGTTGTTCTCTGGCAAGGAAAGTCACTATTGCGCTCCCATTGCCATACACAGTACAAATAGCACTGGCGTCTGTTCCCAGCAGGTACAGTGTATTGGACTGAAGAGGAGCTACTGTTCTTGTCAGTTTCCTAAGCAGAGTTCAACTAGATATGGTCTGTGTGTGTAGGAAGCACAGTTCTTTTGTTCTGAGCAAGCTCACTGCTCGGACCCCGTAGGATAAACAATAGAGTAGAAGAGTGCTCTCTTCTCAAAAGAAGAGTGTGTTTCTCGTAAGGCGTGCTAGCATTTGATTCCCAGTCCTAAATGGAGTTGAATCACATGCAGTTTCTGTTCCTATGAGCAAGAGGTGTTTTCTGGTAAGAAGAGTCACAATTGTGTTCCCTTTGGCATACACAGGACAAATAGCACTGGCGTCTGTTACCAGCATGTACAGTGTATTGGACTGAAGAGGATCTACTGTTCTTGTCAGTTTTCTAAGCAGAATTGAACTAGATATGGCACGTGTGTGTAGGAAGCACAGTTCTTTAGTTCTGAGCAAGCTCACTGTTCAGACGCCGTAGGAAACACAGTAGAGTAGAAGAGTGCTCTTTTCTCAAAAGCTGAGTGTGTTTCTCGTAAGACGTGCTAGCGTATGTTTCCCAGTCCTAAATGGATTTGAATCACATGCAGTTTCTAGTCCTACTGGCAAGAGTTGTTTTCTGATAAGGAAAGTCATTATTGTGCTCCCATTGCCATACATAGTGCAAATAGCACTCGCGTCTGTTCCCAGTAAGTACAGTGTATTGAACTGAAGAGGAGCTACTGTTCTTTTCAGTTTCCTAAGGAGAGTTTAACTAGATGTGGCCCGTGTGTGTAGGAAGCACAGTTCTTTTGTTCTGAGCAAGCTCACTGCTCAGACCCCACAGGATACACAGTATAGTAGAAGAGTACTCTTTTCTCAAAAGCAGAGTATGTTTCTTTTAACGCGAGCTAGCGTTTGTTTCCCAGTCCTAAATGGAGTTGAATCACATGCAGTTTCTGGTCCTATGAGCAAGAGGTGTTTTCTGGTAAGAAGAGTCACTATTGTGCTCCCTTTGTCATACACAGGGCAAATAGCACTGGCGTCTGTTCCCAGCATGTACAGTGTATTGGACTGAAGAGGATCTACTGTTCTTGTCAGTTTCCTAAACAGAGTTGAACTAGATATGTCCCGTGTGTGTAGGAAGCACAGTTTTTTTGTTCTGAGCAAGCTCACTGTTTGGACCCATAGGAAACACAGTAGAGTAGAAGAGTGCCCTTTTCTCAAAAGCAAATAGTGTTTCTTGTAAGGCGAGCCTGCGTTTGTTTCCCAGTCCCAAATGGAGTTGAATCACATGCAGTTTCTGGTCCTACAAGCAAGAGTTTTTTCTGGTAAGAAGAGTCACTATTGCGCTTCCATATCCATACACAGGGCAAATAGTACTCGCGTCTGTTCCTAGCAAGTACAGTGTATTGGACTGAAGAGGATCTACTGTTCTTGTCAGTTTTCTAAGCAGAGTTGATCTATATATGGGCCGTGTGTGTAGGAAGCACAGTTCTTTTGTTCTGAGCAAGCTCACTGTTTGGACCCCATAGGAAACACAGTAGAGTAGAAGAGTGCCCTTTTGTCAAAAGCAGTGTGTGTTTCTTGTAATTCGAGCTAGCGTTTGTTTCCCAGTCCTAAATGAAGTTGAATCACATGCAGTTGTTGGTCCTACTAGCAAGAGTTGTTTTCAGGTAAGAAGAGTAAGTATTGCGCTCCCATTGTAATGTACAGGGCAAATAGCACTGGCGTCTGTTCCCAGCATGTTCAGTGTATTGGACTGAAGAGGATCTACTGTTCTTGACAGTTTCCTAAGCAGAGTTGAACAAGATATGGCCCGGGTGTGTTGGAAGCACAGTTCTTTTGTTCTGAGCAAGCTCACTGTTCTGGTCCTACAGGAAACACAGGAGAGTAGAGGAGTGCTCTTTTCTCAAAAGCAGAGTGTGTTTCTTGTAAGGCGAGCTATCGTTTGTTTCCCAGTCCTAAATGGAGTTGAATCTCATGCAGTTTCTGGTCCTACGAGCAAGAGTTGCTTTCTGGTAAGGAAAGTCACTATTGCGCTCCCATTGCCATAAACAGTGCGAATAGCACTTGCGTCTATTCCCACCAAGTACAGTGTATTGGACTGAAGAGAAGCTACTGTTCTTGTCAGTTTCCTAAGCGGAGTTTAACTAGATATGGCCCGTGTGTGTAGGAAGCACATTTCTTTTGTTCTGAGCAAGCTCACTGAGCGGACTCCATAGGAAACACAGTAGAATAGAAGAGTGCTCTTTTCTCAAAAGCAGAGTGTGTTTCTCGTAAGGCGAGCTAGCGTTTGATTCCCAGTCCTAAATGGAACTGAATCACATGCAGTTTCTCGGCCTACGAGCAAGAGGTGTTTTCTGGTAAGAAGAGTCACTATTGTGCTCCCATTGTCCTACACAGGAAAAATAGCACTTGCGTCTGTTCCCAGCATGTACAGTGTATTGGACTGAAGAGGATCTACTCTTCTTGTCAGTTTCCAGCGGAATTGAACTAGATATGGCCGTGTGTGTAGGAAGCACAGTTCTTTTGTTCTGAGCAAGCTCACTGGTCTGGCCCTATAGGAAACACAGTAGAGTAGAAGAGTGTTCTTTTCTCAAAAGCAAAGTGTGTTTCTTGTAAGGCAAGCTAGCCTTTGTTTCCCAGTCCTAAATGTAGTTGAATCACATGCAATTTTTGGTCCTACTGTCAAGAGTTGTTTTCTGGTAAGGAAAGTCACTATTGCGTTCCCATTGCCATACATAGTGGAAATAGCACTCACGTCTGTTCCCAGCCAGTACAGTGTATTGAACTGAAGAGGAGATACTGTTCTTGTCAGTTTCTTAAGCAGAGTTTAACTAGATATGGCCCGTGTGTGTAGGAAGCACAGTTCTTTTGTTCTGAGCAAGCTCTCTGCTCGGAACCCATATGATACACAGTAGAGTAGAAGAGTGCTCTTTTCTCAAAAGCAGAGTGTGTTTCTCGTAAGGCGTGCTAGTGTTTGTTTCCCAGTCCTAAATGAGTTGAATCACATGAGGTTTCTGGTCCTATGAGCAAAAGGTGTTTTCTGGTAAGAAGGGTCACTATTGTGCTCCCATTGTCATACACAGGGCAAATAGCACTGGCGTCTGTTCCCAGCATGTACAGTGTATTGGACTGAAGAGGATCTACTGTTCTTGTCAGTTTCATAAGCAGGGTTGAACTAGATATGGCCCGTGTGTGTAGGAAGCACAGTTCTTTTGTTCTGAGCAAGTTCACTGTTCACTCCCCATAGGCAAAACAGTAGAGTAGAAGAGTGTTCTTTTCTCAAAAGCAGAGTGTGTTTCTTGTAATGCAAGATAGCGTTTGTTTCCCAGTCCTAAATGGAGTTGAATCACATGCAGTTTTTGGTCCTACGAGCAAGAGTTGTTTTCTGTTAAGGAAAGTCACTATTGCACTGCCATTGCCATACACAGTGCCAATAGCACTCACGTCTGTTACCAGCAAGTACAGTGTATTGGACTGAAGAGGATCTACTGTTCTTGTCAGTTTCATAAGCAGAGTTGAACTAGATATGGCCCATGTGTGTAGGAAGCACAGTTCTTTTGTTCTGAGCAAGCTCACTATTCTTACACCATAGGAACCACAGTAGAGTAAAAGAGTGCTCTTTTCTAGAAAGCAGAGTGTGTTTCTCGTATGGCGTGCTAGCGTTTGTTTCCCAGTCCTAAATGGAGTTGAATCACATGCAGTTTCTGGTCCTATGAGCAAGAGGTGTTTTCTGGTAAGAAGAGTCACTATTGCGCTCCCATTGTCATACACAGGGCAAATAGCACTGGCGTCTGTTCCCAGCTTGTACAGTGTATTGGACTGAAGAGGATCTACTGTTCTTGTCAGTTTCCTAAGCAGAATTGAACTAGATATGGCCCGTGTGTGTAGGAAGCACAGTTCTTTTGTTCTGTGCTAGCTCACCGTTCTGGCCCTATAGGAAACACAGTAGAGTAGAAGAGTGTTCTTTTCTCAAAAGCAGAGTGTGTTTCTTGTAAGGTGAGCTAGCCTCTGTTTCCCAGTCCTAAATGTAGTTGAGTCACATGCAATTTTTGGTCCTACTGGCAAGAGTTGTTTTCTGGTAAGGAAAGTCACTATTGCGCTCCCATTGCCATACATAGTGAAAATAGCACTCACGTCTGTTCCCAGCAAGTACAGTGTATTGGACTGTAGAGGAGCTACTGTTCTTGTCAGTTTCCTAAGCAGAGTTTAACTAGATATGGCCGATGTGTGTAGGAAGCACAGTTCTTTTGTTGTGAGCAAGCTAACTGCTCGGACCACATAGGATACCCAGTAGAGTAGAAGAGTGCTCTTTTCTCAAAAGCAGAGTGTGTTTCTCGTAAGGCGTGCTAGCATTTGTTTCCCAGTCCTAAATGGAGTTGAATCACATGCAGTTTCTGGTCCTACAAGCAAGAGATGTTTTCTGGTAAGAAGAGTCACTATTGCGCTCCCATTGTCTTACACTGGAAAAATAACACTGGCGTCTGTTCCCAGCATGTACAGTGTATTGGACTGAAGAGGATCTACTGTTCTTGTAGGTTTCCTAAGCAGAGTTGAACTAGATATGGCCCGTGTGTGTAAGAAGCACAGTTCATTGTTCTGAGCAAGCTCACTGTTCGGAAACCATAGGAAACACAGTAGAAGAGTGCTCTTTTCTCAAAAGCATAGTGTGTTTCTTAAAGGCAAGCTAGTGTGTGTTTCCCAGTCCTAAATGGAGTTGAATCACATGCAGATTCTGGTCCTATGAGCAAGAGTTGTTTTCTGGTAAGAAGAGTCACTATTGCGCTCCCATTGTCATAGACAGGGCAAATAGCACTGGCATCTGTTCCCAGCATGTACAGTGTATTGGACTGAAGAGGATCTACTGTTCTTGTAAGTTTCCTAAGCAGAATTGAACTAGATATGGCCGTGTGTGTAGGAAGCACAGTTCTTTTGTTCTGAGCAAGCTCACTGTTCTGGCCCTACAGGAAACACAGTAGAGTAGAAGAGTGCCCTTTTCTCAAAAGCAGAGTGTGTTTCTTGCATGGCGAGCTAGCGTTTGTTTCCCAGTACTAAATGGAGTTAAATCACATAAAGTTTCTGTTCCTACGAGCAAGAGTTGTTTTCTGGTAAGAAGAGTCACTATTGCGATCCCATTGCCATACACAGTGCAAATAACACTCATGTCTGTTCCCAGCAAAAACAGTGTATTGGACTGAAGAGGAGCTACTGTTCTTGTCAGTTTCCTAAGCCGAGTTGAACTAGATATGGCCAGTGTGTGTAGGAAGCACAGTTCTTTTGTTCTGAGCAAGCTCACTGTTCGCACCCCATAGGAAACACAGTAGAGTAGAAGAGTGCTCTTTTCTCAAAAGTAGAGTGTGTTCCTTGTAAGGCGAGCTAGCGTTTGTTTCCCAGTCCTAAATGGAGTTGAATCACATGCAGTTCTTGGTCGTACGAGCAAGAGGTGTTTTCTGGTAAGAATAGTCACTATTGCGCTCCCATTGTAATGTACAGGGCAAATAGCACTGGCGTCTGTTCCCAGCATGTACACTGTATTGGACTGAAGAGGATCTACTGTTCTTGTCAGTTTCCTAAGCAGAGTTGAACAAGATATGGCCCAGGTGTGTAGGAAGCACAGTTCTTTTGTTCTGAGCAAGCTCACTGTTCTGGCCCTATAGGAAACAAAGTAGAGTAGAGGAGTGCTCTTTTCTCAAAAGCAGAGTGTGTTTCTTGTAAGGCGAGCTAGCGTTTGTTTCCCAGTCCTAAATGGAGTTGAATCATATGCAGTTTCTGGTCCTACGAGCAAGAGATGTTTTCTGTTAAGGAAAGTCACTATTGCGCTCCCATTGCCATACACAGTGCAAATAGCCCTCGCGTCTGTTCCCAGCAAGTACAGTGTATTGGACTGAAAAGAAGTTACTGTTCTTGTCAGTGTCCTAAGCAGACTTGAACTAGATATGGCCCGTGTGTAGGAAGCACAGCTCTTTTGTTCTGAGCAAGCTCACTGTTCGGACCCCATAGGAAACACAGTAGAGTAGAAGAGTGCTCTTTTCTCAAAAGCAGAGTGTGTTTCTTGTAAGGCGAGCTAGCGTTTGTTTCCCAGTCCTAAATGGAGTTGAATCACATGCCAATTTTGGTCCTACGAGCAAGAGTTGGTTTCTGATAAGAACAGTCACTATTGTGCTTCAATTGCCATACACAGTGCAAATAGCACTCGTATCTGTTCCTAGCAAGTACAGTGTATTGGACTGAAGAGGAGCTACTGTTATTGTCAGTTTCCTAAACAGAGTTGAAGTAGATATGGCCCGTTAGTGTAGGAAGCACAGTTCTTTTGTTCTGTGCAAGCTCACTATTCTTACAACATAGGAACCACAGTAGAGTAAAAGAGTGCTCTTTTCTCAAAAGCATAGTGTGTTTCTTGTAAGGCAAGCTGGCATTTGTTTCCCAGTTCTAAATGGAGTTCAATCCCATGCAGTTTCTGGTCCTACGAGCAAGAGTTGTTTTCTGGTAAGAAGAGTCACTATTGTGCTTCCATTGCCATACACAGTGCAAATAACACTCGCGACTGTTCCCAGCAAGAACAGTGTATTGGACTGAATAGGAGCTACTGTTCTTGTCAGTTTCCTAAGCAGAGTTTAACTAGATATGGCCCGTGTGTGTAGGAAGCACAGTTCTTTTGTTCTGAGCAAGCACACTGTTTGGACCGCATAGGAAACACAGTAGAGTAGAAGAGTGCTCTTTTCTCAAAACCAGAGTGTGTTTTTTAAAGGCAAGCTAGCGTGGGTTTCCCATTCCTAAATGGAGTTGAATCACATGCAGTTTCTGGTCCTATGAGCAAGAGTTGTTTTCTGGTAAGAAGAGTCACAATTGCGCTCCCATTTTCTTACACAGGGCAAATAGCACTGGCGTCTGTTCCCAGCAAGTACAGTGTATTGGACAGAAGAGGAGCTAATGTTCTTGTCAGTTTCCTAAGCTGAGTTTAACTAGATATGGCCCGTGTGTAGGAAGCACAGTTCTTTTGTTCTGAGCAAGCTCACTGCTTGGACACCATAGGAAACACAGTAGAGTAGAAGAGTGCTCTTTTTTCAAAAGCAGATTGTGTTTCTCTTAAGGCGAGCTAGCGTTTGATTCCCAGTCCTAAATGGAGTTGATTCACATGCAGTTTCTTGTCCTACGAGCAAGAGGTGTTTTCTGGTAAGAAGAGTCACTATTGTGCTCCCATTAACATACACAGGGCAAATAGCACTGGCGACTGTTCCCAGCATGTACAGTGTATTGGACTGAAGAGGATCTACTGTTCTTGTCAGTTTCCTAAGCAGAGTTTAACTAGATATGGCCCGTGTGTGTAGGAAGCACAGTTCTTTTGTTCTGAGCAAGCTCACTGCTCGGACCCCATAGGAAACACAGTAGAGTAGAAGAATGCTCTTTTCTCAAAAGCAGAGTGTGTTTCTCCTAAGGCGAGCTAGCGTTTTATTGCCAGTCCTAAGTGGAGTTGAATCACATGCAGTTTCTGGTCCTATGAGCAAGAGGTGTTTTCTGGTAAGAAGAGTCACTATTGTGCTCCCATTGTCATACACAGGGCAAATAGCACTGGCGTCTGTTCCCAGCATGTACAGTGTATTGGACTGAAGAGAATCTACTGTTCTTGTCAGTTTCCTAAGCAGAGTTGAACTAGATATGGCCCGTGTGTGTAAGAAGCACAGTTCATTGTTCTGAGCAAGCTCACTGTTCGGAAACCATAGGAAACACAGTAGAAGAGTGCTCTTTTCTCCAAAGCATAGTGTGTTTCTTAAAGGCAAGCTAGTGTGTGTTTCCCAGTCCTAAATGGAGTTGAATTACATGCAGATTCTGGTCCTATGAGCAAGAGTTGTTTTCTGGTAAGAAGAGTCACTATTGCGCTCCCATTGTCATAGACAGGGCAAATAGCACTGGCATCTGTTCCCAGCATGTACAGTGTATTGGACTGAAGAGGATCTACTGTTCTGGTAAGTTTCCTAAGCAGAATTGAACTAGATATGGCCGTGTGTGTAGGAAGCACAGTTCTTTTGTTCTGAGCAAGCTCACTGTTCTGGCCCTATAGGAAACACAGTAGAGTAGAAGAGTGCCCTTTTCTCAAAAGCAGAGTGTGTTTCTTGTATGGCCAGCTAGCGTTTGTTTCCCAGTACTAAATGGAGTTAAATCACATAAAGTTTCTGTTCCTACGAGCAAGAGTTGTTTTCTGGTAAGAAGAGTCATTATTGCGATCCCATTGCCATACACAGTGCAAATAACACTCATGTCTGTTCCCAGCAAAAACAGTGTATTGGACTGAAGAGGAGCTACTGTTCTTGTCAGTTTCCTAAGCAGAGTTGAACTAGATATGGCCAGTGTGTGTAGGAAGCACAGTTCTTTTGTTCTGAGCAAGCTCACTGTTCGCACCCCATAGGAAACACAGTAGAGTAGAAGAGTGCTCTTTTCTCAAAAGTAGAGTGTGTTCCTTGTAAGGCGAGCTAGTGTTTGTTTCCCAGTCCTAAATGGAGTTGAATCACATGCAGTTCTTGGTCGTACGAGCAAGAGTTGTTTTCTGGTAAGAAGAGTCACTATTGTGCTTCCATTGTAATGTACAGAGCAAATAGCACTGGCATCTGTTCCCAGCATGTACAGTGTATTGGACTGAAGATGATCTACTGTTCTTGTCAGTTTCCTAAGCAGAGTTGAACAAGATATGGCCCAGGTGTGTAGGAAGCACAGTTCTTTTGTTCTGAGCAAGCTCACTGTTCTGGCCCTATAGGAAACAAAGTAGAGTAGAGGAGTGCTCTTTTCTCAAAAGCAGAGTGTGTTTCTTGTAAGGCGAGCTAGCGTTTGTTTCCCAGTCCTAAATGGAGTTGAATCATATGCAGTTTCTGGTCCTACGAGCAAGAGATGTTTTCTGGTAAAAAAGTCACTATTGTGCTCCCATTGCCATACACAGTGCAAATAGCCCTCGCGTCTGTTCCCAGCAAGTACAGTGTATTGGACTGAAAAGAAGTTACTGTTCTTGTCAGTGTCCTAAGCAGACTTGAACTAGATATGGCCCATGTGTAGGAAGCACAGCTCTTTTGTTCTGAGCAAGCTCACTGTTCGGACCCCATAGGAAACACAGTAGAGTAGAAGAGTGCTCTTTTCTCAAAAGCAGAGTGTGTTTCTTGTAAGGCGAGCTAGCATTTGTTTCCCAGTCCTAAATGGAGTTCAATCCCATGCAGTTTCTGGTCCTACGAGCAAGAGTTGTTTTCTGGTAAGAAGAGTCACTATTGTGCTTCCATTGCCATACACAGTGCAAATAACACTCGCGTCTGTTCCCAGCATGTACAGTGTATTGGACTGAATAGGAGCTACTGTTCTTCTCAGTTTTCTAAGCAGAATTGAACTAGACATGGCCGTATGTGTAGGAAGCACAGTTCTTTTGTTCTGAGCAAGCTCACTGTTCTGACCCTATAGGAAAAACAGTAGAGTAGAAGAGTGCTCTTTTCTCAAAAGCAGAGTGTGTTTCTTGTAAGGCGAGATAGCCTTTGTTTCCCAGTCCTAAATGGAGTTGAATCTCATGCAGTTTTTGGTCCTAGGAGCAACAGTTGTTTTCTGGAAAGGAAATTCACTATTGCGCTCACATTTCCATACACAGTGGAAATAGCACTCGCGTCTGCTCCCAGCAAGTATGTTATATTGGTCTGAAGAGGAGCTACTGTTCTTGTCAGTTTCCTAAGCACAGTTGAACTAGATATGGCTCGTGTGTGTAGGAAGCACAGTTCTTTTGTTCTGAGCAAGCTCACTGTTCGGACCCCATAGGAAACACAGTAGAGTAGAAGAGTGCTCTTTTCTCAAAAGCAGAGTGTGTTTCTTGTAAGGCGAGCTAGCGATTGTTTCCCACTCCTAAATGGAATTGAATCACATGCAGTTTCTGGTCCTACGTGCAAGAGTTGATTTCTTGGAAGAAGAGTCACTATTGTGCTCCCATTTTCATACACAGGGCAAATAACACTCGTATCTCTTCCCAGCAAGTACAGTGTATTGGACTGAAGAGGAGCTACTGTTCTTGTCAGTTTCCTAAGAAGACTTGAACTAGATATGGCCCATTAGTGTAGGAAGCACAGTTCTTTTGTTCTGAGCAAGCTCACTATTCTTACACCATAGGAAACACAGTAGAGTAGAAGAGTGCTCTTTTCTCAAAAGCATAGTGTGTTTCTTGTAAGGCAAGCTGGTGTTTGTTTCCCAGTTCTAAATGGAGTTCAATCCCATGCAGTTTCTGGTCCTACAAGCAAGAGTTGTTTTCTGGTAAGAAGAGTCACTATTGCGCTCCCATTGCCATACACAGTGCAAATAACACTCGCGTCTGTTCCCAGCAAGAACAGTGTATTGGACTGAAGAGGAGCTACTGTTCTTGTCAGTTTCCTATGCAGAGTTGAACTAGATATGGCGCGTGTGTGTAGGAAGCACAGTTCTTTTGTTCTGAGCAAGCTCACTGTTCAGACCACATAGGAAACACAGTAGGGTAAATGAGTGCTCTTTTCTCAAAAGTAGAGTGTGTTTCTTAAAGGCAAGCTAGTGTGTGTTTTCCAGTCCTAAATGGAGTTGAATCACATGCAGTTTCTGGTCCTATGAGCAAGAGTTGTTTTCTTGTAAGAAGAGTCACAATTGTGCTCCCATTGTCATACAGAGTGCAAATAGCACTGGCGTCTGTTCCCAGCAAGTACAGTGTATTGGACTGAAGAGGAGCTATTGTTCTTGTCAATTTCCTAAGCAGAGTTGAACTATATATGGCCCTTGTGTGTAAGAAGCACAGTTCTTTTGTTCTGAGCAAGCTCACTGTTCAGACCCCATAGGAAACACAGTAGAGTAGAAGAGAGCCCTTTTCTCAAAAGCAGAGTGTGTTTCTTGTATGGCGAGCTAGCGTTTGTTTCCCAGTCTTAAATGGAGTTGAATCCCATGCAGTTTCTGGTCCTATGAGCAAGAGTTGTTTTCTGGTAAGAAGAGTCACTATTGTGCTCCCACTGCCATACACAGTGCAAATAGCACTCGCATCAATTCTTAGCAAGTACAGTGTATTGGACTGAAGAGGAGCTACTGTTCTTGTCAGTTTCCTAAACAGAGTTGAACTAGATATGGCACATGTGTTTAGGCAGCACAGTTCTTTTGTTCTGAGCAAGCTCACTGTTCTGGCCCTATAAGAAACACAGAAGAGTAGAAGAGTGCTCTTTTCTCAAAAACAGAGTGTGTTTCTTGTAAGGCGAGATAGCCTTTGTTTCCCAGTCCTAAATGGAGTTGAATCACATGCAGTTTTTGGTCCTAGGAGCAAGAATTGTTTTCTGGAAAGGGAGTCACTATTGTGCTCCCATTTCCATACACAGTGGGAATAGCACTCGCGTCTGCTCCCAGCAAGTACGGTATATTGGACTGAAGAGGAGCTACTGTTCTTGTCAGTTTCCTAAGCACAGTTGAACTAGATATGGCCCGTGTGTGTAGGAAGCACAGTTCTTTTGTTCTGAGCAAGCTCACTGTTCGGACCCCATAGGAAACACAGTAGAGTAGAAGAGTGCTCTTTTCTCAAAAGCAGAGTGTGTTTCTCGTAAGGTGAGCTAGCGTTTGATTCCCAGTCCTAAATGGAGTTGAATCACATGCAGTTTCTTGTCCTACGAGGAAGAGGTGTTTTCTGGTAAGAAGAGTCATTATTGCGCTCCCTTTGTCATACACAGGGCAAATAGCACTGGCGTCTGTTCCCAGCATGTACAGTGTATTGGATATAAGAGGATCTACTGTTCTTGTCAGTTTCCTAAGCAAAATTGAACTAGATATGCCCGTGTGTGTAGGAAGCACAATTCTTTTGTTCTGAGCAAGCTCACTGTTCTGGCCCTATAAGAAACACAGTAGAGGAGAAGAGTGTTCTTTTCTCAAAAGCAGAGAGTGTTTCTTGTAAGGCGAGCTAGCCTTTGTTTCCCAGTCCTAAATGTAGTTGAATCACATGCAATTTTTGGTCCTACGAGCAAGAGTTGTTTTTTGGTAAGGAAAGTCACTATTGCACTACCATTGCTATACACAGTGCAAATAGCACTCGCGGCTGTTCCCAGCAAGTACAGTGTATTGAACTGAAGAGGAGCTACTGTTCTTGTCAGTTTCCTAAGCAGAGTTGAACTAGATATGGCCCGTGTGTAGGAAGCACAGTTCTTTTGTTCTGAGCAAGCTCACTGCTCGGATTCTATAGGAAACACAGTAGAGTAGAAGAGTGCTCTTTTCTCAAAAGCAGAGTTTGTTTCTCGTAAGGCGTGCTAGCTTTTTTTTTCCCAGTCCTTAATGGAGTTGAATCACATGCAGTTTCTGGTCCTACAAGCAAGAGTTGTTTTCTGGTAAGAAGAGTCACTATTGAGCTCCCATTGTCATACATAGGGCAAAGAGCACTGGCGACCGTTCCCAGCATGTACAGTGTATTGGACTGAATAGGAGCTACTGTTCTTCTCAGTTTTCTAAGCAGAATTGAACTAGATATGGCCGTATGTGTAGGAAGCACAGTTCTTTTGTTCTGAGCAGGCTCACTCTTCGGTCTTCATAGGCAAAACAGTAGAGAAGAAGAGTTCCCTTATCTCAAAAGCAGAGTGTGTTTCTTGTAATGCAAGCTAGCGTTTGTTTCCCAGTCCTAAATGGAGTTGAATCAAATGCAGTTTGGTCCTATGAGCAAGAGTTGTTTTCTGGTAAGGAAAGTCACTATTGCGCTCCCATTGCCATACACAGTGCAAATAGCACTCACGTCTGTTCCCAGCAAGTACAGTGTATTGGACTGAAGAGGAGCTACTGATCTTGTCAGTTTCCTAAGCAGAGTTGAACTAGATATGGCCCGTGTGTGTAGGAAGCACAGTTCTTTTGCTCTGAGCAAGCTCACTGTTCTGGCCCTATAGGAAACACGGTAGAGTAGAAGAGTGCTCTTTTCTCAAAAGGAGAGTGTGTTTCTCATAAGGCGTGATAGCGTTTGTTTCCCAGTCCTAAATGGAGTTGAATCACATGCAGTTTCTGGTCCTATGAGCAAGGGGTGTTTTCTGGTAAGAAGAGTCACTATTGTGCTCCCATTGTCATACACAGGGCAAATAGCACTGGCGTCTGTTCCCAGCATGTACAGTGTATTGGACTGAAGAGCATCTACTGTTCTTGTCAGTGTCCTAAGCAGAATTGAACTAGATATGGCCCGTGTGTGTAGGAAGCACACTTCTTTCGTTCTGAGCAAGCTCACTGCTCAGACGCCATAGGAAACACAGTAGAGTAGAAGAGTGCTCTTTTCTCAAAAGCAGAGTGTGTTTCTCATAAGGCATGCTAGCGTTTGTTTCCCAGTCCTAAATGGAGTTGAGTCACATGCAGTTTCTGGTCCTACGAGCAAGAGGTGTTTTCTGGTAAGAAGGGTCACTATTGTGCTCCCATTGTCATACACAGGAAAAATAGCACTCGCATCTGTTCCCAGCATGTACAGTATATTGGACTGAAGAGGATCTACTGTTCTTCTCAGTTTCCTAATCAGAATTGAACTAGATATTGCCCGTGATAGGAAGCACAGTTCTTTTGTTCTGAGCAAGCTCACTGTTCTGGCCCTATAGGAAACACAGTAGAGTAGAAGAGTGCCCTTTTCTCAAAAGCCGAGTGTGTTTCTTGTAAGGCGAGCTAGCGTTTGTTTCCCAGTCCTAAATGGAGTTGAATCACATGCAGTTTCTCTTCCAGGAGCAAGTGTTGTTCTCTGGCAAGGAAAGTCACTATTGCGCTCCCATTGCCATACACCGTGCAAATAGCACTGGCGTCTTTTCCCAGCAAGTACAGTGTATTGGACTGAAGAGTAGCTACTGTTCTTGTCAGTTTCCTAAGCAGAGTTGAACTACATATGGCCCCTGTGTGTAGGAAGCACAGTTCTTTTGTTATGAGCAAGCTTACTGTTCGGACCCCATAGGAAACAGAGTGGAGTAGAAGAGTGCTCTTTTCTCAAAACCAGTGTGTGTTACTTGTATGGCGAGCTAGCGTTTGTTTCCCAGTCCTAAATGGAGTTGAATCACATGCAATTTCTGGTCCTACGAGCAAGAGTTGGTTTCTGGTAAGAAGAGTCACCGTTGCGCTTCCATTGCCATACACAGTGCAAATAGCACTCGCTTCTCTTCCCAGCAAGTACAGTGTATTGGACTGAAGAGGAACTACTGTTCTTGTCAATTTCCTAAACAGAGTTGAACTAGATATGGCCCGTGAGTGTAGGAAGCACAGTTCTTTTGTTCTGAACAAGCTCAATGTTCTGGCACTATAGGAAACACAGTAGAGTAAAAGAGTGCTCTTTTCTCAAAAGCATAGTGTGTTTCTTGTAAGGCAAGCTAGCGTTTGTTTCCCAGTCCTAAATGGAATTGAATCCCATGCAGTTTCTGTTCCTACGAGCAAGAGTTGTTTTCTGGTAAGAAGAGTCACTATTGCGCTCCCATTGCCATACACAGTGCAAATAGCACTTGCGTCTGTTCTTAGCAAGTACAGTGTATTGGACTGAAGAGGAGCTACTGTTCTTGTCAGTTTCCTAAACAGAGTTTAACTAGATATGGCCCGTGTGTGTAGGCAGCACAGTTTATTTGTTCTGAGCAAGCTCACTGTTCAGATCCCATAGAAAACACAGTAGAGTAGAAGAGTGCTCTTTTCTCAAAAGCAGAGTGTGTTTCTTGTAAAGCGAGCTAGCGCTTGTTTCCCAGTCTTAAATGGAGTTGAATCACATGCAGTTTCTGGTCCTACGAGCAATAGTTGTTTTCTGGTAAGAAGAGTCACTATTGCGCTCCCATTGTCATACACAGGGCAAATAGCACTGACGTCTGTTCCCAGCATGTACAGTGTATTGGACTGAATAGGAGCTACTGTTCTTCTCAGTTTTCTAAGCAGAATTGAACTAGATATGGCCGTATGTTTTGAAGCACAGTTCTTTTATTCTGAGCAAGCTCACTGTTCTGGCCCTATATGAAACACAGTAGAGTAGAAGAGTGCTCTTTGCTCAAAAGCAGAGTGTGTTTCTTGTAAGGCGAGATAGCCTTTGTTTCCCAGTCCTAAATGGAGTTGAATCACATGCAGATTTTGGTCCTAGGAGCAAGAGTTGTTTTCTGGAAAGGAAAGTCACTATTGTGCTCCAATTTCCATACACAGTGCAAATATCACTCACGCCTGTTCCCAGCAAGTACAGTATATTGGACTGAAGAGGATGTACTTTTCTTGTCAATTTCCTAAGCACAGTTGAACTAGATATGGCCCGTGTGTGTAGGAAGCACAGTTCTTTTGTTCTGAGCAAGCTCACTGTTCGGACCCCATAGGAAACACAGTAGAGTAGAAGAGTGCTCTTTTCTCAAAAGCAGAGTGTGTTTCTTGTAAAGCGAGCTAGCGTTTGTTTCCCAGTCTAAATGGAGTTGAATCACATGCAGTTTCTCTTCCTTCGAGCAAGAGTTGTTTTCTGGTAAGAAGAGTCACTATTGCGCTCCCATTGTCATACACAGGGCAAATAACACTGGCGTCTGTTCCCAGCATGTACAGTGTATTGGACTGAAGAGGAGCTACTCTTCTTCTCAGTTTTCTAAGCAGAATTGAACTAGATATTTCCCGTGTGTGTAGGAAGCACAGTTCTTTTGTTCTGAGCAAGCTCACTGTTCTGGCCCTATATGAAACACAGTAGAGTAGAAGAGTGCCCTTTTCTCTAAATCAGAGTGTGTTTCTTGTAAGGCGAGCTAGCCTTTGTTTCCCAGTCCTAAATGTAGTTGAATCACATGCAATTTTTGGTCCTACTGGCAAGAGTTGTTTTCTGATAAGGAAAGTCACTATTGCGCTCCCATTGCCATACACAGTGCAAATAGCACTCGCATCTGTTCCCAGCAAGTACAGTGTATTGAACTGAAGAGGAGCTACTGTTCTTGTCAGTTTCCTAAGCAGAGTTGAACTAGATATGGCCCATGTGTGTGGGAAGCACAGTTCTTTTGTTCTGAGCAAGCTCACTGCTCGGTCCCCATAGGATACATAGTAGAGTAGAAGAGTCCTCTTTTCTCAAAAGCAGAGTGTGTTTGTCGTAAGGTGTGCTAGCGTTTGTTTCCCAGTCCTAAATGGAGTTGAATCACATGCAGTTTCTGGTCCTATGAGCAAGAGGTGTTTTCTGGTAAGAAGAGTCACTATTGTGCTCCCATTGTCATACACAGGGCAAATAGCACTGGCATCTGCTCCCAGCATGTACAGTGTATTGGACTGAAGAGGATCTACTGTTCTTGTCAGTTTCATATGCAGAATTGAACTAGATATTGCCCGTGTGTAGGAAGCACATTCTTTCGTTCTGAGCAAGCTCACTGCTCAGACGCCATAGGAAACACAGTAGAGTAGAAGAGTGCTCTTTTCTCAAAAGCATGAGTGTGTTTCTCAAAAGGCGTGCTAGTGTTTGTTTCCCAGTCATACATGGAGTTGAGACACATGCAGTTTCTGGTCCTACGAGCAAGAGGGTTTTCTGGTAAGAAGGGTCACTACTGTGCTCCCATTGTCATATACAGGAAAAATAGCACTGGCGTCTGTTCCCAGCATGTACAGTATATTGGACTGAAGAGGATCTACTGTTCTTGTCAGTTTCCTCAGCAGAATTGAACTAGATATGGCCCGTGATAGGAAGCACAGTTCTTTTGTTCTGAGCAAGCTCACTGTTCTGGCCCTATAGGAAACACAGTAGAGTAGAAGAGTGCCCTTTTCTCAAAAGCCGAGTGTATTTCTTGTAAGGCGAACTAGCGTTTGTTTCCCAGTCCTGAATGGAGTTGAATCACATGCAGTTTCTCTTCCTACGAGCAAGAGATGTTCTCTGGCAAGGAAAGTCACTATTGCGCTCCCATTGCCATACACAGTGCAAATAGCACTGGCGTCTGTTCCCAGCAAGTACAGTGTATTGGACTGAAGAGGAGATACTGTTCTTGTCAGTTTTCCAAGCAGGGTTGAACTAGATATGGCCCGTGTGTGTAGGAAGCACAGTTCTTTTGTTCTGAGCAAGCTCACTGTTTGGACCCCATAGGAAACACAGTAGAGTAGAAGGGTGCTCTTTTCTCAAAAGGTGGGTGTGTTTCTCGTAAGGCAAGCTAGCGTTTGTTTCCCAGTCCTAAATGGAGTTGAATCACATGCAATTTCTGGTCCTACGAGCAAGAGTTGGTTTCTGGTAAGAAGAGTCACCGTTGCGCTTCCATTGCCATACACAGTGCAAATAGCACTCGCTTCTCTCCCCAGCAAGTACAGTGTATTGGACTGAAGAGGAACTACTGTTCTTGTCAATTTCCTAAACAGAGTTGAACTAGATATGGCCCGTGAGTGTAGGAAGCACAGTTCTTTTGTTCTGAACAAGCTCAATGTTCTGGCACTATAGGAAACACAGTAGAGTAAAAGAGTGCTCTTTTCTCAAAAGCATAGTGTGTTTCTTGTAAGGCAAGCTAGCGTTTGTTTCCCAGTCCTAAATGGAATTGAATCCCATGCAGTTTCTGTTCCTACGAGCAAGAGTTGTTTTCTGGTAAGACGAGTCACTATTGCGCTCCCATTGCCATACACAGTGCAAATAGCACTTGCGTCTGTTCTTAGCAAGTACAATGTATTGGACTGAAGAGGAGCTACTGTTCTTGTCAGTTTCCTAAACAGAGTTTAACTAGATATGGCCCGTGTGTGTAGGCAGCACAGTTTATTTGTTCTGAGCAAGCTCACTGTTCAGATCCCATAGAAAACACAGTAGAGTAGAAGAGTGCTCTTTTCTCAAAAGCAGAGTGTGTTTCTTGTAAAGCGAGCTAGCGCTTGTTTCCCAGTCTTAAATGGAGTTGAATCACATGCAGTTTCTGGTCCTACGAGCAATAGTTGTTTTCTGGTAAGAAGAGTCACTATTGCGCTCCCATTGTCATACACAGGGCAAATAGCACTGACGTCTGTTCCCAGCATGTACAGTGTATTGGACTGAATAGGAGCTACTGTTCTTCTCAGTTTTCTAAGCAGAATTGAACTAGATATGGCCGTATGTTTTGAAGCACAGTTCTTTTATTCTGAGCAAGCTCACTGTTCTGGCCCTATATGAAACACAGTAGAGTAGAAGAGTGCTCTTTGCTCAAAAGCAGAGTGTGTTTCTTGTAAGGCGAGATAGCCTTTGTTTCCCAGTCCTAAATGGAGTTGAATCACATGCAGATTTTGGTCCTAGGAGCAAGAGTTGTTTTCTGGAAAGGAAAGTCACTATTGTGCTCCAATTTCCATACACAGTGCAAATATCACTCACGCCTGTTCCCAGCAAGTACAGTATATTGGACTGAAGAGGATGTACTTTTCTTGTCAATTTCCTAAGCACAGTTGAACTAGATATGGCCCGTGTGTGTAGGAAGCACAGTTCTTTTGTTCTGAGCAAGCTCACTGTTCGGACCCCATAGGAAACACAGTAGAGTAGAAGAGTGCTCTTTTCTCAAAAGCAGAGTGTGTTTCTTGTAAAGCGAGCTAGCGTTTGTTTCCCAGTCTAAATGGAGTTGAATCACATGCAGTTTCTCTTCCTTCGAGCAAGAGTTGTTTTCTGGTAAGAAGAGTCACTATTGCGCTCCCATTGTCATACACAGGGCAAATAACACTGGCGTCTGTTCCCAGCATGTACAGTGTATTGGACTGAAGAGGAGCTACTCTTCTTCTCAGTTTTCTAAGCAGAATTGAACTAGATATTTCCCGTGTGTGTAGGAAGCACAGTTCTTTTGTTCTGAGCAAGCTCACTGTTCTGGCCCTATATGAAACACAGTAGAGTAGAAGAGTGCCCTTTTCTCTAAATCAGAGTGTGTTTCTTGTAAGGCGAGCTAGCCTTTGTTTCCCAGTCCTAAATGTAGTTGAATCACATGCAATTTTTGGTCCTACTGGCAAGAGTTGTTTTCTGATAAGGAAAGTCACTATTGCGCTCCCATTGCCATACACAGTGCAAATAGCACTCGCATCTGTTCCCAGCAAGTACAGTGTATTGAACTGAAGAGGAGCTACTGTTCTTGTCAGTTTCCTAAGCAGAGTTGAACTAGATATGGCCCATGTGTGTGGGAAGCACAGTTCTTTTGTTCTGAGCAAGCTCACTGCTCGGTCCCCATAGGATACATAGTAGAGTAGAAGAGTCCTCTTTTCTCAAAAGCAGAGTGTGTTTGTCGTAAGGTGTGCTAGCGTTTGTTTCCCAGTCCTAAATGGAGTTGAATCACATGCAGTTTCTGGTCCTATGAGCAAGAGGTGTTTTCTGGTAAGAAGAGTCACTATTGTGCTCCCATTGTCATACACAGGGCAAATAGCACTGGCATCTGCTCCCAGCATGTACAGTGTATTGGACTGAAGAGGATCTACTGTTCTTGTCAGTTTCATATGCAGAATTGAACTAGATATTGCCCGTGTGTAGGAAGCACATTCTTTCGTTCTGAGCAAGCTCACTGCTCAGACGCCATAGGAAACACAGTAGAGTAGAAGAGTGCTCTTTTCTCAAAAGCATGAGTGTGTTTCTCAAAAGGCGTGCTAGTGTTTGTTTCCCAGTCATACATGGAGTTGAGACACATGCAGTTTCTGGTCCTACGAGCAAGAGGGTTTTCTGGTAAGAAGGGTCACTACTGTGCTCCCATTGTCATATACAGGAAAAATAGCACTGGCGTCTGTTCCCAGCATGTACAGTATATTGGACTGAAGAGGATCTACTGTTCTTGTCAGTTTCCTCAGCAGAATTGAACTAGATATGGCCCGTGATAGGAAGCACAGTTCTTTTGTTCTGAGCAAGCTCACTGTTCTGGCCCTATAGGAAACACAGTAGAGTAGAAGAGTGCCCTTTTCTCAAAAGCCGAGTGTATTTCTTGTAAGGCGAGCTAGCGTTTGTTTCCCAGTCCTGAATGGAGTTGAATCACATGCAGTTTCTCTTCCTACGAGCAAGAGATGTTCTCTGGCAAGGAAAGTCACTATTGCGCTCCCATTGCCATACACAGTGCAAATAGCACTGGCGTCTGTTCCCAGCAAGTACAGTGTATTGGACTGAAGAGGAGATACTGTTCTTGTCAGTTTTCCAAGCAGGGTTGAACTAGATATGGCCCGTGTGTGTAGGAAGCACAGTTCTTTTGTTCTGAGCAAGCTCACTGTTTGGACCCCATAGGAAACACAGTAGAGTAGAAGGGTGCTCTTTTCTCAAAAGGAGAGTGTGTTTCTCGTAAGGCAAGCTAGCGTTTGTTTCCCAGTCCTAAATGGAGTTGAATCACATGCAGTTTGTGGTCCTAAGAGCAAGAGTTGTTTTCTGGTAAGAAGAGTCACTATTGGGCTCCCATTGCCATACACAGTGCAAATAGAACTCGCGTCTGTTCCCAGCAGGTACAGTGTATTGGACTGAAGAGGAGGTACTGTTCTTGTCAGTTTCCTAAGCAGAGTTGAACTAGATATGGCCCATGTGTGTGGGAAGCACAGTTCTTTTGTTCTGAGCAAGCTCACTGCTCGGTCCCCATAGGATACATAGTAGAGTAGAAGAGTCCTCTTTTCTCAAAAGCAGAGTGTGTTTGTCGTAAGGTGTGCTAGCGTTTGTTTCCCAGTCCTAAATGGAGTTGAATCACATGCAGTTTCTGGTCCTATGAGCAAGAGGTGTTTTCTGGTAAGAAGAGTCACTATTGTGCTCCCATTGTCATACACAGGGCAAATAGCACTGGCATCTGCTCCCAGCATGTACAGTGTATTGGACTGAAGAGGATCTACTGTTCTTGTCAGTTTCATATGCAGAATTGAACTAGATATTGCCCGTGTGTAGGAAGCACATTCTTTCGTTCTGAGCAAGCTCACTGCTCAGACGCCATAGGAAACACAGTAGAGTAGAAGAGTGCTCTTTTCTCAAAAGCATGAGTGTGTTTCTCAAAAGGCGTGCTAGTGTTTGTTTCCCAGTCATACATGGAGTTGAGACACATGCAGTTTCTGGTCCTACGAGCAAGAGGGTTTTCTGGTAAGAAGGGTCACTACTGTGCTCCCATTGTCATATACAGGAAAAATAGCACTGGCGTCTGTTCCCAGCATGTACAGTATATTGGACTGAAGAGGATCTACTGTTCTTGTCAGTTTCCTCAGCAGAATTGAACTAGATATGGCCCGTGATAGGAAGCACAGTTCTTTTGTTCTGAGCAAGCTCACTGTTCTGGCCCTATAGGAAACACAGTAGAGTAGAAGAGTGCCCTTTTCTCAAAAGCCGAGTGTATTCCTTGTAAGGCGAGCTAGCGTTTGTTTCCCAGTCCTGAATGGAGTTGAATCACATGCAGTTTCTCTTCCTACGAGCAAGAGATGTTCTCTGGCAAGGAAAGTCACTATTGCGCTCCCATTGCCATACACAGTGCAAATAGCACTGGCGTCTGTTCCCAGCAAGTACAGTGTATTGGACTGAAGAGGAGATACTGTTCTTGTCAGTTTTCCAAGCAGGGTTGAACTAGATATGGCCCGTGTGTGTAGGAAGCACAGTTCTTTTGTTCTGAGCAAGCTCACTGTTTGGACCCCATAGGAAACACAGTAGAGTAGAAGGGTGCTCTTTTCTCAAAAGGAGAGTGTGTTTCTCGTAAGGCAAGCTAGCGTTTGTTTCCCAGTCCTAAATGGAGTTGAATCACATGCAGTTTGTGGTCCTAGGAGCAAGAGTTGTTTTCTGGTAAGAAGAGTCACTATTGGGCTCCCATTGCCATACACAGTGCAAATAGAACTCACGTCTGTTCCCAGCAGGTACAGTGTATTGGACTGAAGAGGAGGTACTGTTCTTGTCAGTTTCCTAAGCAGAGTTGAACTAGATATGGCCCGTGTGTGTAGGAAGCACAGTTCTTTTGTTCTGAGCAAGCTCACTGTTCGGACACCATAGGAAACACAGTAGAGTAGAAGAGTGCTCTTTTCTCAAAACCAGAGTGTGTTTCTTGTAAGGCGAGCTAGCGTTTGTTTCCCAGTCCTAAATGGAGTTGAATCACATGCAGTTTCTGGTCCTACGAGCAAGAGTTGTTTTCTGGAAAGGAAAGTCACTATTGTGCTCCCTTTGCCATACACAGTGCAAATAGCACTCGCGTCTGTTCCCAGCAAGTACAGTGTATTGGACTGAAGAGGAGATACTGTTCTTGTCAGTTTCCTAATCAGGGTTGAACTAGATATGGCCCGTGTGTGTAGGAAGCACAGTTCTTTTGTTCTGAGCAAGCTCACTGTTCGGTCCCCATAGGCAAAACAATAGAGTAGAAGAGTTCCCTTTTCTCAAAAGCAGAGTGTGTTTCTTGTAAAGCAAGCTAGCGTTTGTTTTCGAGTCCTAAATGGAGTTGAATCACATGCAGTTTTTGGTCCTACGAGCAAGAGTTGTTTTCTGGTAAGGAAAGGCACTATTGCGCTCCCATTGCCATACACAGTGCAGATAGCACTCGCGTCTGTTCCCAGCAGGTACAGTTTATTGGACTGAAGAGGAGCTACTGTTTTTGTCAGTTTCCTAAGCAGAGTTGAACTACATATGGCCCCTGTGTGTAGAAAGCACAGTTCTTTTGTTATGAGCAAGCTTACTGTTCGGACCCCATAGGAAACACAGTAGAGTAGAAGAGTGCTCTTTTCTAAAAAGCAGAGTGTGTTTCATGTAAGGCGATCTAGAATTTGATTCCCAGTCCTAAGTGGAGTTGAATCACATGCAGTTTCTGGTCCTACGAGCAAGAGTTGCTTTCTGGTAAGGAAAGTCACTATTGCGCTCCCATTGCCATACACAGTGCAAATAGCACCCGCGTCTGTTACCAGCAAGTACAGTGTATTGTATTGAAGAGGATCTACTGTTCTTGTCAGTTTCCTAAACAGAGTTGAACTAGATATGGCCCGTGTGTGTAGGAAGCACAGTTCTTTTGTCTGAGCAAGCTCACTGCTCTGACCCCATAGGATACACAGTAGAGTAGAAGAGTGCTCTTTTCTCAAATGCAGAGTGTGTTTCTCGTAAGGCGTGCTAGAGTTTGTTTCCCAGTCCTAAATGGAGTTGAATCACATGCAGTTTCTGGTCCTATGAGCAAGAGGTGTTTTCTGGTAAGAAGAGTCACGATTGTGCTCCCATTTTCATACACAGGGCAAATAGCACTGGCGTCTCTTCCCAGCATGTACAGTGTATTGGACTGAAGAGGATCTACTGTTCTTGTCAGTTTCCTAAGCAGAATTGAACTAGATATGGCCCGTGTGTGTAGGAAGCACACTTCTTTCGTTCTGAGCAAGCTCACTGCTCAGACGCCATAGGAAACACAGTAGAATAGAAGAGTGCTGTTTTCTCAAAAGCAGAGTGTGTTTCTCATAAGGCGTGCTAGTGCTTGTTTCCCAGTCCTAAATGGAGTTGAGTCACATGCAGTTTCTGGTCCTACGAGCAAAAGGTGTTTTCTGGTAAGAAGGGACACTATTGTGCTCCCATTGTCATACACAGGAAAAATAGCACTGGTGTCTGTTCCCAGCATGTACAGTATATTGGACTGAAGAGGATCTACTGTTCTTGTCAGTTTCCTAAGCAGAATTGAACTAGATATGGCCCGTGATAGGAAGCACAGTTCTTTTGTTCTGAGCAAGCTCACTGTTCTGGCCCTATAGGAAACACAGTAGAGTAGAAGAGTGCCCTTTTCTCAAAAGCCGAGTGTATTTCTTGTAAGGCGAGCTAGCATTTGTTTCCCAGTCCTAAATGGAGTTGAATCACATGCAGTTTCTCTTCCTACGAGCAAGAGTATTTCTCTGGCAAGGAAAGTCAGTATTGTGCTCCCATTGCCATACACAGTGCAAATAGCACTGGCGTCTGTTCCCAGCAAGTACAGTGTATTGGACTGAAGAGGAGATACTGTTCTTGTCAGTTTTCTAAGCAGGGTTGAACTAGATATGGCCCGGGTGTGTAGGAAGCACAGTTCTTTTGTTCTGAGCAAGCTCACTGTTCGGTCCCCATAGGCAAAACAGTAGAGTAGAAGAGTTCCCTTTTCTCAAAAGCAGAGTGTGTTTCTTGTAATGCAAGCTAGCGTTTGTTTTCCAGTCCTAAATGGAGTTGAATCACATGCAGTTTTTGGTCCTACGAGCAAGAATTGTTTTCTGGTAAGGAAAGTCACTATTGTGCTCCCATTGCCATACACAGTGCAGATAGCACTCGCGTCTGTTCCCAGCAAGTAGAGTGTATTGGACTGAAGAGGAGCTACTGTTCTTGTCAGTTTCCTAAGCAGAGTTGAACTACATATGGCCCCTGTGTGTAGAAAGCACAGTTCTTTTGTTATGAGCAAGCTTACTGTTCGGACCCCATAGGAAACACAGTAGACTAGAAGAGTGCTCTTTTCTCAAAAGCAGATTGTGTTTCTTGTAAGGCGAGCTAGCATTTGTTTCTCAGTCCTAAATGGAGTTGAATCACATGCAATTTCTGGTACTAGGAGCAAGAGTTGGTTTCTGGTAAGAAGAGTCACTATTGCGCTCCCATTGCCATACACAGTGCGAATAACACTGGCGTCTGTTCCCAGCCAAAACAGTGTACTGGACTGAAGAGGAGCTACTGTTCTTCTCAGTTTCGTAAGCAGAGTTGAACCTGATATGGCCTGTGTGTGTACGAAGCACGGTTTTTGTTATGAGAAAGCTCACTCTTCAGGCTCCAGGGGAAACACAGTAGAGTAGATGAATGCTCATTTCTCAAAAGCAGAGTGTGTTTCTTGTAAGGCGAGCTAGTGTTTGTTTCCCGGTCCTAAATGGAGTTGAATCACATGCAGTTTCTGGTTCTACAAGCAAGAGTTGTTTTCTGGTAAGAAGAGTCACTATAGCGCTCCCATTGCGATACACAGTGTAAATAGCACTCGCGTCTGTTACCAGCAAGTACAGTGTATTGGACTGAAGACGAGCAACCTGTGCTTGTCAGTTTCCTAAGCAGAGTTGAACTAGATATGGCCCGTGTGTGTAGGAAGCACAGTTCTTTTGTTCTGAGCAAGCTCACTGTTTGGACCCCATAGGAAACACAGTAGAGTAGAAGGGTGCTCTTTTCTCAAAAGGAGAGTGTGTTTCTTGTAAGGCAAGCTAGCGTTTGTTTCCCAGTCCTAAATGGAGTTAAATCACATGCAGTTTGTGGTCCTACGAGCAAGAGTTGTTTTCTGGTAAGAAGAGTCACTATTTTGCTCCCATTGCCATACACAGTGCAAATAGCACTCGCGTCTGTTCCCAGCAGGTACAGTGTATTGGACTGAAGAGGAGCTACTGTTCTTGTCAGTTTCCTAAGCAGAATTTAACTAGATATGGCCCGAGTGTGTAGGAAGCACAGTTCTTTTTTTCTGATCAAGCTCACTGTTCTGGCCCTGTAGGAAACACAGTAGAGTAGAAGAGTGCTCTTTTCTCAAAAGCAGAGTGTGTTTCTTGTAAGGCGAGCTAGCGTTTGTTTCCCAGTCCTAAATGGAGTTGAATCCCATGCAGTTTCTGGTCCTACGAGCAAGAGTTGTTTTCTGGTAAGAAGAGTCACTTTTGTGCTCCCGTTGCCATACACAGTGCAAATAGCACTCGTGTCTGTTCCCAGCAAGTACAGTGTATTGGACTGAAGAGGAGCTACTGTGCTTTTCAGTTTCCTAAGCAGAGTTGAACTAGATAGGGCCCGTGTGTGTAGGAAGTACAGTTCTTTTGTTCTGAGCAAGCTCACTGTTCTGGCCCTATAGGAAACACAGAAGAGTAGAACAGTGTTCTTTTCTCAAAAGCAGAGTGTGTTTATTGTAGGGGAGTTAGGGTTTGTTTCCCAGTCCTAAATGGAGTTGAATCACATGCAGTTTCTGGTCCTATGAGCAAGAGGTGTTTGTTGGTAAGAAGAGTCACTATTGTGCTTCCATTGTCATACACAGGGCAAATAGCACTGGCGTCTGTTTCCAGCATGTACAGTGTATTGGACTGAAGAGGATCTACTGTTCTTGTCAGTTTCATAAGCAGAATTGAACTAGATATGGCCCGTGTGTGTAGGAAGCACAGTTCTTTTGTTCTGAACAAGCTCACTGCTCGGACGCCATAGGAAACACAGTAGAGTAGAAGAGTGCTCTTTTCTAAAAAGCAGAGTGTGTTTCTCGTAAGGCGAGCTAGCTTTTGATTCCCAGTCCTAAATGGAGTTGAATCACATGCAGTTTCTCGTCCTACGAGCAAGAGGTTTTTTCTGTTAAGAAGAGACACTATTGCGCTCCCATTGTCATACACAGGGCAAATAGCTCTGGCGTCTGTTCCCAGCATGTACAGTGTATTGGACTGAAGAGGATCTACTGTTCTTGTCAGTTTCCTAAGCAGAATTGAACTAGATATGGCCTGTGTGTGTAGGAAGCACAGTTCTTTTGTTCTGAGCAAGCTCACTGTCCTGGCCCTATAGGAAACACAGTAGAGTAGAAGAGTGCTCTTTTCTCAGAAGCAGAGTGTGTTTCTTATAAGGCGAGCTAGCGTTTGTTTCCCAGTCCTAAATGGAGTTGAATCCCATGCAGTTCTGTTCCTATGAGCAAGAGTTGTTTTCTGGTAAGAAGAGTCACTTTTGTGCTCCCGTTGCCATACACAGTGCAAATAGCACTCGTGTCTGTTCCCAGCAAGTACAGTGTATTGGACTGAAGAGGAGCTACTGTTCTTGTCAGTTTCCTAAGCAGAGTTGAACTAGATAGGGCCCGAGTGTGTAGGAAGCACAGTTCTTTTGTTCTGCGCAAGCTCACTGTTCTGGCCCTATAGGAAACACAGAAGAGTAGAACAGTGTTCTTTTCTCAAAAGCAGAGTGTGTTTATTGTAGGCGAGCTAGGGTTTGTTTCCCAGTCCTAAATGGAGTTGAAACACATGCAGTTTCTGGTCCTAAAAGAAAGAGTTTTTTTCTGGTAAGAAGAGTCACTATTGTGCTCCCATTGCCAAACAAAGTGCGAATAGCACTCGCGTCTGCTCCCTACAAGTACAGTGTATTGGACTGAAGAGGATCTACTGTTCTTGTCAGTTTCCTAAGCAGAATTGAACTAGATATGGCCAGTGGTGTAGGAAGCACAGTTCTTTTGTTCTGAGCAAGCTCACTGTTCTGGCCCTATAGGAAGCACAGTAGAGTAGAAGAGTGATCTTTACTCAAAAGCAGAGTAGGTTTCTTGTAAAGCAAGCTAGCGTTTGTTTCTCAGTCCTAAATGGAGGTGAATCACATCGAGTTTTGGTCCTACGAGCAAGAGTTGTTTTCTCGTGGGGAAAGTCACTATTGCGCTCCCTTTACCTTACACAGTGCAAATAGTACTCGCGTCTGTTCCCAGCAAGTACAGTGTTTTGGACTGAAGAGGATCTACTGTTCTTGTCAGTTTCCTAAGTAGAGTTGAACTAGATATGGCCCATGTGTGTAGGAAGCACAGTTCTTTTGTTCTGAGCAAGCTCACTGCTCGGACCCCATAGGAAACACAGTAGAGTAGAAGAGTGCTCTTTTCTCAAAAGCAGAGTGTGTTTCTCGTAAGGCGAGGTAGCGTTTGATTCCCAGTCCTAAATGGAGTTGAATCACATGCAGTTTCTCGTCCTACGAGCAAGAGGTGTTTTCTGGTAAGAAGAGTCATTATTGCGCTCCCTTTGTCATACACAGGGCAAATAGCACTGGCGTCTGTTCCCAGCATGTACAGTGTATTGGATATAAGAGGATCTACAGTTCTTGTAGTTTCCTAAGCAGAATTGAACTAGATTTGCCCGTGTGTGTAGGAAGCACAATTCTTTTGTTCTGAGCAAGCTCACTGTTCTGGCACTATAAGAAACACAGTAGAGTAGAAGAGTGTTCTTTTCTCAAAAGCAGAGTGTGTTTCTTGTAAGGCGATCTAGCCTTTGTTTCCCCGTCCTAAATGTAGTTGAATCACATGCAATTTTTGGTCCTACGAGCAAGAGTTGTTTTCTGGTAGGGAAAGTCACGATTGCACTACCATTGCTATACACAGTGCAAATAGCACTGGCGGCTGTTCCCAGCAAGTACAGTGTATTGAACTGAAGAGGAGCTACTGTTCTTGTCAGTTTCCTAAGCAGAGTTGAACTAGATATGGCCCGTGTGTGTAGGAAGAACAGTTCTTTTGTTCTGAGCAAGCTCACTGCTGGGATTCCATAGGAAACACGGTAGAGTAGAAGAGTGCTATTTTCTCAAAAGCAGAGTTTGTTTCTCATAAGGCGTGCTAGCTTTTTTTCCCAGTCCTTAATGGAGTTGAATCACATGCAGTTTCTAGTCCTACGAGCAAGAGGTGTTTTCTGGTAAGAAGAGTCACTATTGCGTTCCCGTTGTCATATAGAGGGCAAATAGCACTGGCTTCTGTTCCCAGCATGTACAGTGTATTGGACTGAAGAGGATCTACTGTTCTCAGTTTCCTAAGCAGAATTGAACTAGATATGCCCGTGTGTGTAGGAAGCACAGTTCTTTTGTTCTGAGCAAACTCACTGTTCTGGCCCTATAGGAAACACAGTAGAGTAGAAGAGTGATCTTTTCTCAAAACCAGAGTGTGTTTCTTGTAAGGCGAGCTAGCGTTTGTTTCCCAGTCCTAAATGGAGTTGAATCACATGCAGTATTTGGTCCTATGAGCAAGAGTTGTTTTCTGGTAAGGAAAGTCACTATTGGGCTCCCATTGTTGTACACAGTGCAAATAGCACTCGTGTCTGTTCCCAGCAAGTACAGTGTATTGGACTGAAGAGGAGGTACTATTCTTTTCGTTTCCTAAGCAGAGTTGAACTAGATATGTCCTGTGTGTGTAGGAACAACAGTTCTTCTGTTCTGAGCAAGCTCACTGTTCGGACCCCATAGGAAACTCAGTATAGTAGAAGAGTGCTCTTTCTCAAAAGCAGAGAGTGTTTCTTGTAAGGCGAGCTAGCGTTTGTTTCCCAGTCCTAAATGGAGTTGAATCACATGCTTTTTCTGGTCCTACAAGCAAGAGTTGTTTTCTGGTGAGAAGAGTCACTATTGAGCTCCCATTGTCATACACAGGGCAAAGAGCACTGGCGACTGTTTAAAGCATGTACAGTGTATTGGATATAAGAGGATCTACTGTTCTTGTCAGTTTCCTAAGCAGAATTGAACTAGACATGCCCGTGTGTGTAGGAAGCATAGTTCTTTTGTTCTGAGCAAACTCACTCTTCTGGCCCTATAGGAAACACAGTAGAGTAGAAGAGTGATCTTTTTTCAAAACCATAGTGTGTTTCTTGTAAGGCGAGCTAGCGTTTGTTTCCCAGTCCTAAATGGAGTTGAATCACATGCAGTATTCGGTCCTATGAGCAAGAGTTGTTTTCTGGTAAGGAAAGTCACTATTGGGCTCCCATTGTCATACACAGGGCAAATAGCACTGGCGTCTGTTCCCAGCATGTACAGTGTATTGGACTGAATAGGAGCTACTGTTCTTCTCAGTAATCTAAGCAGAATTGAACTAGATATGGCCGTATGTGTAGGAAGCACAGTTCTTTTGTTCTGAGCAAGCTCACTGTTCTGGCCCTATAGGAAACACAGTAGAGTAGAAGAGTGCTCTTTTCTCAAAAGCCGAGTGTATTTCTTGTAAGGCGAGCTAGCGTTTGTTTCCCAGTCCTAAATGGAGTTGAATCACATGCAGTATTTGGTCCTATGAGCAAGAGTTGTTTTCTGGTAAGGAAAGTCACTATTGGGCTCCCATTGTTGTACACAGTGCAAATAGCACTCGCGTCTTTTCCCAGCAAGTACAGTGTATTGGACTGAAGAGGAGGTACTATTCTTGTCGTTTTCTAAGCAGAGTTGAACTAGATATGTCCTGTGTGTGTAGGAAACACAGTTCTTTTGTTCTGAGCAAGCTCACTGTTCGGACCCCATAGGAAACTCAGTATAGTAGAAGAGTGCTCTTTCTCAAAAGCAGAGAGTGTTTCTTGTAAGGCGAGCTAGCGTTTGTTTCCCAGTCCTAAATGGAGTTGAATTACATGCAGTTTCTTGTCCTACAAGCAAGAGTTGTTTTCTGGTAAGAAGAGTCACTATTGAGCTCCCATTGTCATACACAGGGCAAAGAGCACTGGCGACTGTTTAAAGCATGTACAGTGTATTGGATATAAGAGGATCTACTGTTCTTGTCAGTTTCCTAAGCAGAATTGAACTAGACATGCCCGTGTGTGTAGGAAGCATAGTTCTTTTGTTCTAAGCAAACTCACTGATCGGACCCCATTGGAAACACAGTAGAGTAGAAGAGTGATCTTTTTTCAAAACCATAGTGTGTTTCTTGTAAGGCGAGCTAGCGTTTGTTTCCCAGTCCTAAATGGAGTTGAATCACATGCAGTATTCGGTCCTATGAGCAAGAGTTGTTTTCTGGTAAGGAAAGTCACTATTGGGCTCCCATTGTCATACACAGGGCAAATAGCCCTGGCGTCTGTTCCCAGCATGTACAGTGTATTGGACTGAATAGGAGCTACTGTTCTTCTCAGTATTCTAAGCAGAATTGAACTAGATATGGCCGTATGTGTAGGAAGCACAGTTCTTTTGTTCTGAGCAAGCTCACTGTTCGGTCTTCATAGGCAAAACAGTAGAGAAGAAGAGTTCCCTTATCTCAAAAGCAGAGTGTGTTTCTTGTAATGCAAGCTAGCGTTTGTTTCCCAGTCCTAAATGGAGTTGAATCAAATGCAGTTTTTGGTCCTATGAGCAAGAGTTGTTTTCTGGTAAGGAAAGACACTATTGCGATCCCATTGCCATAAACAGTGCAAATAGCACTCACATCTGTTCCCAGCAAGTACAGTGTATTGGACGGAAGAGGAGCTACTGTTCTTGTCAGTTTCCTAAGCAGAGTTCAACTAGATATGGCCCGTGTGTGTAAGAAGCACAGTTCTTTTATTCTGAGCAAGCTCACTGTTCTGGCCCTATAGGAAACACAGTAGAGTAGAAGAGTGCTCTTTTCTCAAAAGCAGAGTGTGTTTCTCATAAGGCGACCTAGCATTTGTTTCCCAGTCCTAAATGGAGTTGAATCACATGCAGTTTCTGGTCCTACTAGCAAGAGTTGCTTTCTGGTAAGGAAAGTCACTATTGCGCTCCCATTGCCATACACAGTGAAAATAGCACACGCGTCTGTTACCAGCAAGTACAGTGTATTGTACTGAAGAGGATCTACTGTTCTTGTCAGTTTCCTAAACAGAGTTGAACTAGATATGGCCCGTGTGTGTAGGAAGCACAGTTCTTTTGTCTGAGCAAGCTCACTGCTCTGACCCCATAGGATACACAGTAGAGTAGAAGAGTGCTCTTTTCTCAAATGCAGAGTGTGTTTCTCGTAAGGCGTGCTAGAGTTTGTTTCCCAGTCCTAAATGGAGTTGAATCACATGCAGTTTCTGGTCCTATGAGCAAGAGGTGTTTTCTGGTAAGAAGAGTCACGATTGTGCTCCCATTTTCATACACAGGGCAAATAGCACTGGCGTCTCTTCCCAGCATGTACAGTGTATTGGACTGAAGAGGATCTACTGTTCTTGTCAGTTTCCTAAGCAGAATTGAACTAGATATGGCCCGTGTGTGTAGGAAGCACACTTCTTTCGTTCTGAGCAAGCTCACTGCTCAGACGCCATAGGAAACACAGTAGAATAGAAGAGTGCTGTTTTCTCAAAAGCAGAGTGTGTTTCTCATAAGGCGTGCTAGTGCTTGTTTCCCAGTCCTAAATGGAGTTGAGTCACATGCAGTTTCTGGTCCTACGAGCAAAAGGTGTTTTCTGGTAAGAAGGGACACTATTGTGCTCCCATTGTCATACACAGGAAAAATAGCACTGGTGTCTGTTCCCAGCATGTACAGTATATTGGACTGAAGAGGATCTACTGTTCTTGTCAGTTTCCTAAGCAGAATTGAACTAGATATGGCCGTATGTGTAGGAAGCACAGTTCTTTTGTTCTGAGCAAGCTCACTGTTCTGGCCCTATAGGAAACACAGTAGAGTAGAAGAGTGCCCTTTTCTCAAAAGCCGAGTGTATTTCTTGTAAGGCGAGCTAGCATTTGTTTCCCAGTCCTAAATGGAGTTGAATCACATGCAGTTTCTCTTCCTACGAGCAAGAGTATTTCTCTGGCAAGGAAAGTCAGTATTGTGCTCCCATTGCCATACACAGTGCAAATAGCACTGGCGTCTGTTCCCAGCAAGTACAGTGTATTGGACTGAAGAGGAGATACTGTTCTTGTCAGTTTTCTAAGCAGGGTTGAACTAGATATGGCCCGGGTGTGTAGGAAGCACAGTTCTTTTGTTCTGAGCAAGCTCACTGTTCGGTCCCCATAGGCAAAACAGTAGAGTAGAAGAGTTCCCTTTTCTCAAAAGCAGAGTGTGTTTCTTGTAATGCAAGCTAGCGTTTGTTTTCCAGTCCTAAATGGAGTTGAATCACATGCAGTTTTTGGTCCTACGAGCAAGAATTGTTTTCTGGTAAGGAAAGTCACTATTGTGCTCCCATTGCCATACACAGTGCAGATAGCACTCGCGTCTGTTCCCAGCAAGTAGAGTGTATTGGACTGAAGAGGAGCTACTGTTCTTGTCAGTTTCCTAAGCAGAGTTGAACTACATATGGCCCCTGTGTGTAGAAAGCACAGTTCTTTTGTTATGAGCAAGCTTACTGTTCGGACCCCATAGGAAACACAGTAGACTAGAAGAGTGCTCTTTTCTCAAAAGCAGATTGTGTTTCTTGTAAGGCGAGCTAGCATTTGTTTCTCAGTCCTAAATGGAGTTGAATCACATGCAATTTCTGGTACTAGGAGCAAGAGTTGTTTTCTGGTAAGAAGAGTCACTATTGCGCTCCCATTGCCATACACAGTGCGAATAACACTGGCGTCTGTTCCCAGCCAAAACAGTGTACTGGACTGAAGAGGAGCTACTGTTCTTCTCAGTTTCGTAAGCAGAGTTGAACCTGATATGGCCTGTGTGTGTACGAAGCACGGTTTTTGTTATGAGAAAGCTCACTCTTCAGGCTCCAGGGGAAACACAGTAGAGTAGATGAATGCTCATTTCTCAAAAGCAGAGTGTGTTTCTTGTAAGGCGAGCTAGTGTTTGTTTCCCGGTCCTAAATGGAGTTGAATCACATGCAGTTTCTGGTTCTACGAGCAAGAGTTGTTTTCTGGTAAGAAGAGTCACTATAGCGCTCCCATTGCGATACACAGTGTAAATAGCACTCGCGTCTGTTACCAGCAAGTACAGTGTATTGGACTGAAGACGAGCAACCTGTGCTTGTCAGTTTCCTAAGCAGAGTTGAACTAGATATGGCCCGTGTGTGTAGGAAGCACAGTTCTTTTGTTCTGAGCAAGCTCACTGTTTGGACCCCATAGGAAACACAGTAGAGTAGAAGGGTGCTCTTTTCTCAAAAGGAGAGTGTGTTTCTTGTAAGGCAAGCTAGCGTTTGTTTCCCAGTCCTAAATGGAGTTAAATCACATGCAGTTTGTGGTCCTACGAGCAAGAGTTGTTTTCTGGTAAGAAGAGTCACTATTTTGCTCCCATTGCCATACACAGTGCAAATAGCACTCGCGTCTGTTCCCAGCAGGTACAGTGTATTGGACTGAAGAGGAGCTACTGTTCTTGTCAGTTTCCTAAGCAGAATTTAACTAGATATGGCCCGAGTGTGTAGGAAGCACAGTTCTTTTTTTCTGAGCAAGCTCACTGTTCTGGCCCTGTAGGAAACACAGTAGAGTAGAAGAGTGCTCTTTTCTCAAAAGCAGAGTGTGTTTCTTGTAAGGCGAGCTAGCGTTTGTTTCCCAGTCCTAAATGGAGTTGAATCCCATGCAGTTTCTGGTCCTACGAGCAAGAGTTGTTTTCTGGTAAGAAGAGTCACTTTTGTGCTCCCGTTGCCATACACAGTGCAAATAGCACTCGTGTCTGTTCCCAGCAAGTACAGTGTATTGGACTGAAGAGGAGCTACTGTGCTTTTCAGTTTCCTAAGCAGAGTTGAACTAGATAGGGCCCGTGTGTGTAGGAAGTACAGTTCTTTTGTTCTGAGCAAGCTCACTGTTCTGGCCCTATAGGAAACACAGAAGAGTAGAACAGTGTTCTTTTCTCAAAAGCAGAGTGTGTTTATTGTAGGGGAGTTAGGGTTTGTTTCCCAGTCCTAAATGGAGTTGAATCACATGCAGTTTCTGGTCCTATGAGCAAGAGGTGTTTGTTGGTAAGAAGAGTCACTATTGTGCTTCCATTGTCATACACAGGGCAAATAGCACTGGCGTCTGTTTCCAGCATGTACAGTGTATTGGACTGAAGAGGATCTACTGTTCTTGTCAGTTTCATAAGCAGAATTGAACTAGATATGGCCCGTGTGTGTAGGAAGCACAGTTCTTTTGTTCTGAACAAGCTCACTGCTCGGACGCCATAGGAAACACAGTAGAGTAGAAGAGTGCTCTTTTCTAAAAAGCAGAGTGTGTTTCTCGTAAGGCGAGCTAGCTTTTGATTCCCAGTCCTAAATGGAGTTGAATCACATGCAGTTTCTCGTCCTACGAGCAAGAGGTTTTTTCTGTTAAGAAGAGACACTATTGCGCTCCCATTGTCATACACAGGGCAAATAGCTCTGGCGTCTGTTCCCAGCATGTACAGTGTATTGGACTGAAGAGGATCTACTGTTCTTGTCAGTTTCCTAAGCAGAATTGAACTAGATATGGCCTGTGTGTGTAGGAAGCACAGTTCTTTTGTTCTGAGCAAGCTCACTGTCCTGGCCCTATAGGAAACACAGTAGAGTAGAAGAGTGCTCTTTTCTCAGAAGCAGAGTGTGTTTCTTATAAGGCGAGCTAGCGTTTGTTTCCCAGTCCTAAATGGAGTTGAATCCCATGCAGTTCTGGTCCTATGAGCAAGAGTTGTTTTCTGGTAAGAAGAGTCACTTTTGTGCTCCCGTTGCCATACACAGTGCAAATAGCACTCGTGTCTGTTCCCAGCAAGTACAGTGTATTGGACTGAAGAGGAGCTACTGTTCTTGTCAGTTTCCTAAGCAGAGTTGAACTAGATAGGGCCCGAGTGTGTAGGAAGCACAGTTCTTTTGTTCTGCGCAAGCTCACTGTTCTGGCCCTATAGGAAACACAGAAGAGTAGAACAGTGTTCTTTTCTCAAAAGCAGAGTGTGTTTATTGTAGGCGAGCTAGGGTTTGTTTCCCAGTCCTAAATGGAGTTGAAACACATGCAGTTTCTGGTCCTAAAAGAAAGAGTTTTTTTCTGGTAAGAAGAGTCACTATTGTGCTCCCTTTGCCAAACAAAGTGCGAATAGCACTCGCGTCTGCTCCCTACAAGTACAGTGTATTGGACTGAAGAGGATCTACTGTTCTTGTCAGTTTCCTAAGCAGAATTGAACTAGATATGGCCAGTGGTGTAGGAAGCACAGTTCTTTTGTTCTGAGCAAGCTCACTGTTCTGGCCCTATAGGAAGCACAGTAGAGTAGAAGAGTGATCTTTACTCAAAAGCAGAGTAGGTTTCTTGTAAAGCAAGCTAGCGTTTCTTTCTCAGTCCTAAATGGAGGTGAATCACATCGAGTTTTGGTCCTACGAGCAAGAGTTGTTTTCTCGTGGGGAAAGTCACTATTGCGCTCCCTTTACCTTACACAGTGCAAATAGTACTCGCGTCTGTTCCCAGCAAGTACAGTGTTTTGGACTGAAGAGGATCTACTGTTCTTGTCAGTTTCCTAAGTAGAGTTGAACTAGATATGGCCCATGTGTGTAGGAAGCACAGTTCTTTTGTTCTGAGCAAGCTCACTGCTCGGACCCCATAGGAAACACAGTAGAGTAGAAGAGTGCTCTTTTCTCAAAAGCAGAGTGTGTTTCTCGTAAGGCGAGGTAGCGTTTGATTCCCAGTCCTAAATGGAGTTGAATCACATGCAGTTTCTCGTCCTACGAGCAAGAGGTGTTTTCTGGTAAGAAGAGTCATTATTGCGCTCCCTTTGTCATACACAGGGCAAATAGCACTGGCGTCTGTTCCCAGCATGTACAGTGTATTGGATATAAGAGGATCTACAGTTCTTGTAGTTTCCTAAGCAGAATTGAACTAGATTTGCCCGTGTGTGTAGGAAGCACAATTCTTTTGTTCTGAGCAAGCTCACTGTTCTGGCACTATAAGAAACACAGTAGAGTAGAAGAGTGTTCTTTTCTCAAAAGCAGAGTGTGTTTCTTGTAAGGCGATCTAGCCTTTGTTTCCCCGTCCTAAATGTAGTTGAATCACATGCAATTTTTGGTCCTACGAGCAAGAGTTGTTTTCTGGTAGGGAAAGTCACGATTGCACTACCATTGCTATACACAGTGCAAATAGCACTGGCGGCTGTTCCCAGCAAGTACAGTGTATTGAACTGAAGAGGAACTACTGTTCTTGTCAGTTTCCTAAGCAGAGTTGAACTAGATATGGCCCGTGTGTGTAGGAAGAACAGTTCTTTTGTTCTGAGCAAGCTCACTGCTGGGATTCCATAGGAAACACGGTAGAGTAGAAGAGTGCTATTTTCTCAAAAGCAGAGTTTGTTTCTCATAAGGCGTGCTAGCTTTTTTTCCCAGTCCTTAATGGAGTTGAATCACATGCAGTTTCTAGTCCTACGAGCAAGAGGTGTTTTCTGGTAAGAAGAGTCACTATTGCGTTCCCGTTGTCATATAGAGGGCAAATAGCACTGGCTTCTGTTCCCAGCATGTACAGTGTATTGGACTGAAGAGGATCTACTGTTCTCAGTTTCCTAAGCAGAATTGAACTAGATATGCCCGTGTGTGTAGGAAGCACAGTTCTTTTGTTCTGAGCAAACTCACTGTTCTGGCCCTATAGGAAACACAGTAGAGTAGAAGAGTGATCTTTTCTCAAAACCAGAGTGTGTTTCTTGTAAGGCGAGCTAGCGTTTGTTTCCCAGTCCTAAATGGAGTTGAATCACATGCAGTATTTGGTCCTATGAGCAAGAGTTGTTTTCTGGTAAGGAAAGTCACTATTGGGCTCCCATTGTTGTACACAGTGCAAATAGCACTCGTGTCTGTTCCCAGCAAGTACAGTGTATTGGACTGAAGAGGAGGTACTATTCTTTTCGTTTCCTAAGCAGAGTTGAACTAGATATGTCCTGTGTGTGTAGGAACAACAGTTCTTCTGTTCTGAGCAAGCTCACTGTTCGGACCCCATAGGAAACTCAGTATAGTAGAAGAGTGCTCTTTCTCAAAAGCAGAGAGTGTTTCTTGTAAGGCGAGCTAGCGTTTGTTTCCCAGTCCTAAATGGAGTTGAATCACATGCTTTTTCTGGTCCTACAAGCAAGAGTTGTTTTCTGGTGAGAAGAGTCACTATTGAGCTCCCATTGTCATACACAGGGCAAAGAGCACTGGCGACTGTTTAAAGCATGTACAGTGTATTGGATATAAGAGGATCTACTGTTCTTGTCAGTTTCCTAAGCAGAATTGAACTAGACGTGCCCGTGTGTGTAGGAAGCATAGTTCTTTTGTTCTGAGCAAACTCACTCTTCTGGCCCTATAGGAAACACAGTAGAGTAGAAGAGTGATCTTTTTTCAAAACCATAGTGTGTTTCTTGTAAGGCGAGCTAGCGTTTGTTTCCCAGTCCTAAATGGAGTTGAATCACATGCAGTATTCGGTCCTATGAGCAAGAGTTGTTTTCTGGTAAGGAAAGTCACTATTGGGCTCCCATTGTCATACACAGGGCAAATAGCACTGGCGTCTGTTCCCAGCATGTACAGTGTATTGGACTGAATAGGAGCTACTGTTCTTCTCAGTAATCTAAGCAGAATTGAACTAGATATGGCCGTATGTGTAGGAAGCACAGTTCTTTTGTTCTGAGCAAGCTCACTGTTCTGGCCCTATAGGAAACACAGTAGAGTAGAAGAGTGCTCTTTTCTCAAAAGCCGAGTGTATTTCTTGTAAGGCGAGCTAGCGTTTGTTTCCCAGTCCTAAATGGAGTTGAATCACATGCAGTATTTGGTCCTATGAGCAAGAGTTGTTTTCTGGTAAGGAAAGTCACTATTGGGCTCCCATTTTTGTACACAGTGCAAATAGCACTCGCTTCTTTTCCCAGCAAGTACAGTGTATTGGACTGAAGAGGAGGTACTATTCTTGTCGTTTCCTAAGCAGAGTTGAACTAGATATGTCCTGTTTGTGTAGGAAACACAGTTCTTTTGTTCTGAGCAAGCTCACTGTTCGGACCCCATAGGAAACTCAGTATAGTAGAAGAGTGCTCTTTCTCAAAAGCAGAGAGTGTTTCTTGTAAGGCGAGCTAGCGTTTGTTTCCCAGTCCTAAATGGAGTTGAATTACATGCAGTTTCTTGTCCTACAAGCAAGAGTTGTTTTCTGGTAAGAAGAGTCACTATTGAGCTCCCATTGTCATACACAGGGCAAAGAGCACTGGCGACTGTTTAAAGCATGTACAGTGTATTGGATATAAGAGGATCTACTGTTCTTGTCAGTTTCCTAAGCAGAATTGAACTAGACATGCCCGTGTGTGTAGGAAGCATAGTTCTTTTGTTCTAAGCAAACTCACTGATCGGACCCCATTGGAAACACAGTAGAGTAGAAGAGTGATCTTTTTTCAAAACCATAGTGTGTTTCTTGTAAGGCGAGCTAGCGTTTGTTTCCCAGTCCTAAATGGAGTTGAATCACATGCAGTATTCGGTCCTATGAGCAAGAGTTGTTTTCTGGTAAGGAAAGTCACTATTGGGCTCCCATTGTCATACACAGGGCAAATAGCCCTGGCGTCTGTTCCCAGCATGTACAGTGTATTGGACTGAATAGGAGCTACTGTTCTTCTCAGTATTCTAAGCAGAATTGAACTAGATATGGCCGTATGTGTAGGAAGCACAGTTCTTTTGTTCTGAGCAAGCTCACTGTTCGGTCTTCATAGGCAAAACAGTAGAGAAGAAGAGTTCCCTTATCTCAAAAGCAGAGTGTGTTTCTTGTAATGCAAGCTAGCGTTTGTTTCCCAGTCCTAAATGGAGTTGAATCAAATGCAGTTTTTGGTCCTATGAGCAAGAGTTGTTTTCTGGTAAGGAAAGACACTATTGCGATCCCATTGCCATAAACAGTGCAAATAGCACTCACATCTGTTCCCAGCAAGTACAGTGTATTGGACAGAAGAGGAGCTACTGTTCTTGTCAGTTTCCTAAGCAGAGTTCAACTAGATATGGCCCGTGTGTGTAAGAAGCACAGTTCTTTTATTCTGAGCAAGCTCACTGTTCTGGCCCTATAGGAAACACAGTAGAGTAGAAGAGTGCTCTTTTCTCAAAAGCAGAGTGTGTTTCTCATAAGGCGACCTAGCATTTGTTTCCCAGTCCTAAATGGAGTTGAATCACATGCAGTTTCTGGTCCTACTAGCAAGAGTTGCTTTCTGGTAAGGAAAGTCACTATTGCGCTCCCATTGCCATACACAGTGAAAATAGCACACGCGTCTGTTACCAGCAAGTACAGTGTATTGTACTGAAGAGGATCTACTGTTCTTGTCAGTTTCCTAAACAGAGTTGAACTAGATATGGCCCGTGTGTGTAGGAAGCACAGTTCTTTTGTTCTGAGCAAGCTCACTGCTCCGACCCCATAGGATACACAGTAGAGTAGAAGACTGCTCTTTTCTCAAAAGCAGAGTGTGTTTCTCGTAAGGCGTGCTAGAGTTTGTTTCCCAGTCCTAAATGGAGTTGAATCACATGCAGTTTCTGGTCCCTTGAGCAAGAGGTGTTTTCTGGTAAGAAGAGTCACTATTGTGTTCCCATTGTCATACACAGTGCAAATAGCACTCGCGTCTGTTCCCAGCAAGTACAGTGTATTGGACTGAAGAGGAGGTACTATTCTTGTCGTTTCCTAAGCAGAGTTGAACTAGATATGTCCTGTGTGTGTAGGAAACACAGTTCTTTTGTTCTGAGCAAGCTCACTGTTCGGACCCCATAGGAAACTCAGTATAGTAGAAGAGTGCTCTTTCTCAAAAGCAGAGAGTGTTTCTTGTAAGGCGACCTAGCATTTGTTTCCCAGTCCTAAATGGAGTTGAATCACATGCAGTTTCTGGTCCTACTAGCAAGAGTTGCTTTCTGGTAAGGAAAGTCACTATTGCGCTCCCATTGCCATACACAGTGCAAATAGCACTCGCGTCTGTTACCAGCAAGTACAGTGTATTGTACTGAAGAGGATCTACTGTTCTTGTCAGTTTCCTAAGCAGAGTTGAACTAGATATGGCCCGTGTGTGTAGGAAGCACAGTTCTTTTGTTCTGAGCAAGCTCACTGCTCGGACCCCATAGGATACACAGTAGAGTAGAAGAGAGCTCTTTTCTAAAAAGCAGAGTGTGTTTCTCGTAAGGCGTGCTAGCGTTTGTTTCCCAGTCTTAAATGGAGTTGAGTCACGTGCAGTTTTTGGTCCTACGAGCAAGAGGTGTTTTCTGGTAAGAAGGGTCACTATTGTGCTCCCATTGTCATACACAGGAAAAATAGCACTGGCGTCTGTTCCCAGCATGTACAGTATATTGGACTGAGGAGGACCTACTGTTCTTGTCAGTTTCCTAAGCAGAATTGAACCAGATATAGCCCGTGATAGGAAGCACAGTTCTTTTGTTCTGAGCAAGCTCACTGTTCTGGCCCTTTAGGAAACACAGTAGAGTAGAAGTGTGCCCTTTTCTCAAAAGACGAGTGTGTTTCTTGTAAGGCGAGGTAGCGTTTGTTTCCCAGTCCTAAATGGAGTTGAATCACATGCAGTTTCTCTTCCCACGAGCAAGAGATGTTCTCTGGCAAGGAAAGTCACTATTGCGCTCCCATTGCCATACACAGTGCAAATAGCACTGGCGTCTGTTCCCAGCAAGTACAGTGTATTGGACTGGAGAGGAGATACTGTTCTTGACGTTTTCTAAGCAGGGTTGAACTAGATATGGCCCGTGTGTGTAGGAAGCACAGTTCTTTTGTTCTGAGCAAGCTCACTGTTCGGTCCCCATAGGCAAAACTGTAGAGTAGAAGAGTTCCCTTTTCTCAAAAGCAGAGTGTGTTTCTTGTAAAGCAAGCTAGCGTTTGTTTTCCAGTCCTAAATGGAGTTGAATCACATGCAGTTTTTGGTCCTACGAGCAAGAGTTGTTTTCTGGTAAGTAAAGTCACTATTGTGCTCCCATTGCCATACACATTGCAGATAGCACTCGCGTCTGTTCCCAGCGAGTACAGTTTATTGGACTGAAGAGGACCTACTGTTCTTGTCAGTTTCCTAAACAGAGTTGAACTAGATATGGCCCGTGTGTGTAGGAAGCACAGTTCTTTTGTTCTGAGCAAGCTCACCACTCCGACCCCATAGGATACACAGTAGAGTAGAAGAGTGCTCTTTTCTCAAGAGCAGAGTGTGTTTCTCGTAAGGCGTGCTAGAGTTTGTTTCCCAGTCCTAAATGGAGTTGAATCACATGCAGTTTCTGGTCCCTTGAGCAAGAGGTGTTTTCTGGTAAGAAGAGTCACTATTGTGTTCCCATTGTCATACACAGGGCAAATAGCACTGGCGTCTGTTCCCAGCATGTACAGTGTATTGGACTGAAGAGGATCTACTGTTCTTGTCAGTTTCCTAAGCAGAATTTAACTAGATATGGCCCGAGTGTGTAGGAAGCACAGTTTTTTTGTTCTGATCAAGCTCACTGTTCTGGCGCTATAGGAAACACAGTAGAGTAGAAGAGTGCTCTTTTGTCAAAAGCATAGTGTGTTTCTTGTAAGGCGAGCTAGCGTTTGTTTCCCAGTCCTAAATGGACTTAAATCCCATGCAGTTTCTGGTCCTACGAGCAAGAGTTGTTTTCTGGTAAGAAGAGTCACTATTGCGCTCCCATTGTCATACACAGGGCAAATAGCACTGGCGTCTGTTCCCAGCATGTACAGTGTATTGGACTGAAGAGGAGCTACTGTTCTTGTCAGTTGCCTAAACAGAGTTGAACTAGATATGGCCCGTGTGTGTAGGAAGCACAGTTCTTTTGTTCTGAGCAAGCTCACTGTTCTGGCCCTATAGGAAACACAGTAGAGTAGAAGAGTGCTCTTTTCTCAAAAGCAGAGTGTGTTTCTTGTAAGGTGAGCTAGCGTTGTTTCCCAGTCCTAAATGGAGTTGAATCTCATGCAGTTTCTGGTCCTATGAGCAAGAGTTGTTTTCTGGTAAGAAGAGTCACTTTTGTGTTCCCGTTGCCATACACAGTGCAAATAGCACTCGTGTCTGTTCCCAGCAAGTACAGTGTATTGGATTGAGAGGAGCTACTGTTCTCGTCAGTTTCCATAGCAGAGTTGAACTAGATATCGCCCGTGTGTGTAGGAAGCACAGTTCTTTTGTTCTGAGCAAGCTCACTGTTCTGGCCCTATAGGAAACACAGTAGAGTAGAAGAGTGCTCTTTTCTCAAAAGCAGAGTGTGTTTCTTGTAAGGCGAGCTTTGGTTTTTTTCCCTGTCCTATATGGAGTTGAATCAAATGCAGTTTTTCGTCCTACGAGCAAGAGTTGTTTTCTGGTAAGAAGAGTCACTATTGCGCTCCCTTTGCCATACACAGTGCAAATAGCCCTCGCATCTGTTCCCAGCAAGTACAGTGTATTGGACTGAAGAGTAGCTACTGTTCTTGTCAGTTTCCTAAGCAGAGTTGAACTAGATATGGCCGTATTTGTAGAAAGCACAGTTCTTTTGTTCTGAGCAAGCTCACTGTTCTGGTCCTATAGAAAACACAGTAGAGTGGAAGAGTGCTCTTTTCTCAAAAGCAGAGTGTGTTTCTTGTAAGGGGAGCTAGCTTTTGTTTCCCAGTCCTAAATGGAGTTGAATCACATGCAGTTTCTGGTCCTACGAGCAAGAGTTTTTTCTGGTAATAAGAGTAACTGTTGCGCTCCCATGGTCATACACAGTGCAAATAGCACTGGCGTCTGTTCCGAGCAAGTACAGTGTATTGGACTGAAGAGGAGCTACTGTTCTTGTCAGTTTCCTAAGCAGAGTTGAACTAGATATGGCCCGTGTGTGTACGAAGCACAGTTCTTTTGTTCTCAGCAAGCTCACTTTTTGGACCCCATAGAAAACACAGCAGAGTAGAAGAGTGCTCTTTTCTCAAAAGCAGAGTGTGTTTCTTGTAAGGCAAGCGAGCTTTTGTTTCCCAGTCCTTAATGGAGTTGAATCACATGCAGTTTCTGGTCCTACGAGCAAGAGTTTTTTTCTGGTAATAAGAGTAACTGTTGTGCTCCCATGGTCATACACAGTGCAAATAGCACTGGCGTCTGTTCCCAGCATGTACAGTGTATTGGACTGAAGAGGAGCTACTGTTCTTGTCAGGTTCCTTAGCAGAGTTGAACTAGATATGGCCCATGTGTGTAGGAAGCACAGTTCTTTTGTACTCAGCAAGCTCACTGTTCTGGCGCTATAGGAAACACAATAGAGTAGAAGAGTGCTGTTTTCTCAAAAGCAGAGTGTGTTTCTTGTAAGGCGAGCTAGCGTTTGTTTCCAAGTTCTAAATGGAGTTGAATCACATGCAGTTTTTAGTCCTACACGCAAGAGTTGTTTTCTGTTAAGGAAGTCACTATTGCATTCCCATTGCCATACACAGTGCAAATAGCACTCGGATCTGTTCCTAGCAAGTACAGTGTATTGGGCTGAAGAGGAGCTACTGTTCTTGTCATTTTCCTAAGCAGAGTTGAATTAGATATGGCGCGAATGTGTAGGAAGCACAGTTCTTTTGTTCTGAGCAAGCTCACTATTTTGGCCCTATAGGAAACACAGGAGAGTAGAATAGTGCTTATTTCTCAAAAGCACAGTGTGTTTCTTGTAAGGTGAGCTAGCGTTTGTTTCCCAGTCCTAAATGGAGTTGAATCACATGCAGTTTCAAGTCCTACGAGCAAGAGTTGTTTTCTGGTAAGGAAAGTCACTATTGCGCTCCCATTGCCATACACAGTGCAAATAGCACTCGCATAAGTTCCCAGCTAGTACAGTGTATTGGACTGAAGAGAAGCTACTGTTCTTGTCAATTTCCTAAGCATAATTGAACTAGATATGACCCCTGTGTGTAGGAAGCACAAATCTTTTGTTCTGGGCAAGCTCACTGTTTGGACCCCATAGGAAACACAGAAGAGAAGATGTGTGCCCTATTCTCAAAAGCACAGCGTGTTTTTTGTAAGGCGAGCTAGCGTTTGTTTCCCAGTCCTAAGTGGATTGAATCAATGCAGTTTCTGGTCCTAAGAGCAAGTGTTGTTTTCTGGCAACAAGAGTCACTATTGTGCCCCCTTGCCGTACACAGTGCAAATAGCACTCGTGTCTTTTCCCAGTAAGTACAGTGTATTGGCCTGAAGAGGAGCTACTGTTCTCATCAGTTTCCTAAGCAGAGTTGAACTAGATATGGCCCGTGTGTGTAGGAAGCACAGTTCTTTTGTTCTGAGCAAGCTCACTGTTCGAACCCCATAGGAAACACAGCAGAGTAGAAGAGTGCTCTTTTCTCAAAAGCAGAGTGTGTTTCTTGTAAGGTGAGCTAGCGTTTTTTTTCCCAGTCCTAAATGGAGTTGAATCACATGCAGTTTCTGGTCCTACGAGCAAGAGTTGTGTTCTGGTTAGAAGAGTCACTATTGCGCTCCCTTTGCCATACACAGTGCAAATAGCCCTGGCATCTGTACCGAGCAATTACAGTGTATTGGACTGAAGAGGAGCTACTGTTCTTGTCAGTTTCCTAAGCAGAGTTGAACTAGATATGGCCCGTGTGTAGGAAGCACAGTTCTTTTGTTCTGAGCAAGCTCACTGTTCTGGCACTACAGGAAACACAGTAGAGTAGAAGATTGCTCTTTTCTCAAAAGAAGAATGTGTTTCTTGTAAGGCGAGCTAGCGTTTGTTTCCCTGTCCTAAATGGAGCTGAATCACATGCAGTTTCTGGTCCTAAGAGCAAGAGTTGTTTTCTGGTAAGAAGAGTCACTATTGCGCTCCCATTGCCGTACACAGGGCAAATCTCACTGGTGTCTGTTCCCAGTAAGTACAGTGTATTGGAATGAAGAGGAGCTACTGTTCTCATCAGTTTCCAAAGCAGAGTTGAACTAGATATCGCCCGTGTGTGTAGGAAGCACAGTTCTTTTTTTCTGAGCAAGCTCACTGTTCTGGCCCTATAGGAAACACAGTAGAGTAGAAGAGTGCTCTTTTCTCAAAAGCAGAGTGTGTTTCTTGTAAGGCGAGCTAGCGTTTGTTTCCCAGTCCTAAATGGAGCTGAATCACATGCAGTTTCTGGTCCTAAGAGCAAGAGTTGTTTTCTGGTAAGAAGAGTCACTATTGCGCTCCCTTTGCCATACACAGTGCAAATAGCCCTCGCTTTTGTTCCCAGCAAGTACAGTGTATTGGACGGAAGAGGAGCTACTGTTCTTCTGAGTTTCCTAAGCAGAGTTGAACTAGATATGGCCCGTGTGTGTAGGAAGCACAGTTCTTTTGTTCTCAGCAAGCTCACTGTTCGGACCCCATAGGAAACACAGTAGAGTAGAAGAGTGCTCTTTTCTCAAAAGACGAGTGTGTTTCTTGTAAGGCGAGCTTGGGTTTGTTTCCCAGTCCTAAATCGAGTTGAATCAAATGCAGTTTTTCGTCCTACGTGCAAGAGTTGTTTTCTGGTAAGAAGAGTCACTATTGTGCTCCCTTTGCCATACACAGTGCAAATAGCACTCGTGTCTGTTCCCAGCAAGTACAGTGTATTGGACTGAAGAGTAGCTACTGTTCTTGTCACTTTCCTAAGAAGAGTTGAACTAGATATGGTCCGTGTGTAGGAAGCACTGTTCTTTTGTTCTGAGCAAGCTCACTGTTCTGGTCCTATAGAAAACACAGTAGAGTGGAAGAGTGCTCTTTTCTCAAAAGCAGAGTGTGTTTCTTGTAAGGTGAGCTAGCGTTTGTTTCCTAGTCCTAAATGGAGTTGAATCACATGCAGTTTCTGGTCCTACTAGCAAGAGTTGTTTTCTGGTAAGAAGAGTCACTATTGCGCTCCCATTGTCATTCACTGTGCAAATAGCACTGGCGTCTGTTCCCAGCAAGTACAGTGTATTGGACTGAAGAGGATCTACTGATCTTGTCAGTTTCTTAAGCAGAGTTCAACTAGATATGGCCGGTGTGTGTAGGAAGCACGGTTCTTTTGTTCTGAGCAAGCTCACTGTTAGGACCCCATAGGAAACACAGTAGAGTAGAAGTGTGTTCTTTTCTCAAAGCAGAGCCTGTTTCCTGTAAGATAAGCTAGCGTTTGTTTCCCAGTCCTAAGTGGAGTAGAATCACATGCAGTTTCTGGTCCTAAGAGCAAGAGTTGTTTTTTGATAAGAAGAGTCACTATTGTGCTCCCTTTGCCATACACAGTGCAAATAGCACTCGCGTCTGTTCCCAGCAAGTAGAGTGTATTGGACTGAAGAAAGGATACTGTTCTTGTCAGTTTCCTAAGCAGAGTTGAACTAGATATGGCCCGTGTGTGTAGGAAGCACAGTTCTTTTGTTCTGAGCAAGCTCACTGTTCGGACACCATAGGAAACACAGTAGAGTAGAATAGTGCTCTTTCCTCAAAAGCAGATTTTGTTTCTTGTAAGGCGAGCTAGCGTTTGTTTTCCAGTCCTAAATGGACTTGATTCACATGCAGTTTTTGGTCTTACACACAAAAGTTGCTTTCAAGTAAGGAAAGACACTATTGCGCTCCTATTGCCATACACAGTGCAAATAGCACTCGCATCTGTTCCCAGCAAGTACAGTGTATTGGACTGAAGAGGAGCTACTTCTCTTGTCAGTTTCCTAAGCAGAGTTGAACTAGATATGGCCCGGATGTAGGAAGCACAGTTCTTTTGTTCTGAGCAAGCTCTCTGTTCGGACCCCATAGGAAACACAGTAGAGTAGAAGAGTGCTCTTTTCTCAAAAGCAGAGTGTGTTTCTTGTAAGGCGAGCTAGCGTTTGTTTCCCAGTCCTAAATGGAGTTGAATCCCATGCAGTTTCTGGTCCTACGAGCAAGAGTTGTTTTCTGGTAAGAAGAGTCACTATTGTGCTCCCATTGCTGTACACAGTGTAAATAGCACTCGCGTCTGTTGCCAGGAAATACAGTGTATTGGACTGAAGAGGAGCTACTGATCTTGTCAGTTTCCTAAGCAGAGTTGAACTAGATATGGCCCGTGTGTATAGGAAGCACAGTTCTTTTGTTCTGAGCAAGCTCACTGTTCTGGCACTATAGGAAACACAGTAGAGTAGAAGAGTGCTCTTTTCTCAAAAGCAGAGTGTGTTTCTTCTAAGGCAAGCTAGCGTTTTGTTCCCAGTCCTAAATGGAGTTGAATCACATGCAGTTTTTGGTTCTACGAGCAAGAGTTGTTTTCTGGTAAAGAAGAGTCACTATTGCGCTCCCATTGCAATACACAGTACAAATAGCTCTCGTGTCTGTTCCCATCAAGTACAGTGTATTGGACTGAAGAGGAGCTACTGTTCTTGTCAGTTTCCTAAGAAGAGGTGAACTAGATATGGCCTGTGTGTTTAGGAAGCACAGTTCTTTTGTTCTGAGCAAGCTCACTGTTCGAACCCCATAGGAAACACAGTAGAGTAGAAGAGTGCTCTTTTCTCAAAAGCAGAGTGTGTTTCTTGTAAGGCAAGCTAGCATTTGTTTCCCAGTCCTAAATGGAGTTCAAATACACATGCAGTTTCTGGTCCTATGAGCTAGAGTTGTTTTCTGGTAAGAAGAGTCACTATTGTGCTCCCTTTGACATACACAGTGCAAATAGCACTCGCGTCTATTCCCAGGAAGTACAGTGTATTGGACTGAAGAGGAGCTACTGTTCTTGTCAGTATCCTAAGCAGAATTGAACTAGATATGGCCCGTGTGTGTAGGAAGCACAGTTCTTTTGTTCTGAGCAAGCTCACTGTTCTGGCCCTATAGGAAACACAGTAGAATAGAAGAGTGCTCTTTTCTGAAAAGCATAGTGTGTTTCTTGTAAGGCGAGCTAGCGTTTTTTTCCCAGTCCTAAATGGAGTTCAAATACACATGCAGTTTCTGGTCCTACGAGCAAGAGTTGTGTTCTGGTTAGAAGAGTCACTATTGCGCTCCCTTTGCCATACACAGTGCAAATAGCCCTGGCATCTGTACCGAGCAATTACAGTGTATTGGACTGAAGAGGAGCTACTGTTCTTGTCAGTTTCCTAAGCAGAGTTGAACTAGATATGGCCCGTGTGTAGGAAGCACAGTTCTTTTGTTCTGAGCAAGCTCACTGTTCTGGCACTACAGGAAACACAGTAGAGTAGAAGATTGCTCTTTTCTCAAAAGAAGAATGTGTTTCTTGTAAGGCGAGCTAGCGTTTGTTTCCCTGTCCTAAATGGAGCTGAATCACATGCAGTTTCTGGTCCTAAGAGCAAGAGTTGTTTTCTGGTAAGAAGAGTCACTATTGCGCTCCCATTGCCGTACACAGGGCAAATCTCACTGGTGTCTGTTCCCAGTAAGTACAGTGTATTGGAATGAAGAGGAGCTACTGTTCTCATCAGTTTCCAAAGCAGAGTTGAACTAGATATCGCCCGTGTGTGTAGGAAGCACAGTTCTTTTTTTCTGAGCAAGCTCACTGTTCTGGCCCTATAGGAAACACAGTAGAGTAGAAGAGTGCTCTTTTCTCAAAAGCAGAGTGTGTTTCTTGTAAGGCGAGCTAGCGTTTGTTTCCCAGTCCTAAATGGAGCTGAATCACATGCAGTTTCTGGTCCTAAGAGCAAGAGTTGTTTTCTGGTAAGAAGAGTCACTATTGCGCTCCCTTTGCCATACACAGTGCAAATAGCCCTCGCTTTTGTTCCCAGCAAGTACAGTGTATTGGACGGAAGAGGAGCTACTGTTCTTCTGAGTTTCCTAAGCAGAGTTGAACTAGATATGGCCCGTGTGTGTAGGAAGCACAGTTCTTTTGTTCTCAGCAAGCTCACTGTTCGGACCCCATAGGAAACACAGTAGAGTAGAAGAGTGCTCTTTTCTCAAAAGACGAGTGTGTTTCTTGTAAGGCGAGCTTGGGTTTGTTTCCCAGTCCTAAATCGAGTTGAATCAAATGCAGTTTTTCGTCCTACGAGCAAGAGTTGTTTTCTGGTAAGAAGAGTCACTATTGTGCTCCCTTTGCCATACACAGTGCAAATAGCACTCGTGTCTGTTCCCAGCAAGTACAGTGTATTGGACTGAAGAGTAGCTACTGTTCTTGTCACTTTCCTAAGAAGAGTTGAACTAGATATGGTCCGTGTGTAGGAAGCACTGTTCTTTTGTTCTGAGCAAGCTCACTGTTCTGGTCCAATAGAAAACACAGTAGAGTGGAAGAGTGCTCTTTTCTCAAAAGCAGAGTGTGTTTCTTGTAAGGTGAGCTAGCGTTTGTTTCCTAGTCCTAAATGGAGTTGAATCACATGCAGTTTCTGGTCCTACTAGCAAGAGTTGTTTTCTGGTAAGAAGAGTCACTATTGCGCTCCCATTGTCATTCACTGTGCAAATAGCACTGGCGTCTGTTCCCAGCAAGTACAGTGTATTGGACTGAAGAGGATCTACTGATCTTGTCAGTTTCTTAAGCAGAGTTCAACTAGATATGGCCGGTGTGTGTAGGAAGCACGGTTCTTTTGTTCTGAGCAAGCTCACTGTTAGGACCCCATAGGAAACACAGTAGAGTAGAAGTGTGTTCTTTTCTCAAAGCAGAGCGTGTTTCTTGTAAGATAAGCTAGCGTTTGTTTCCCAGTCCTAAGTGGAGTAGAATCACATGCAGTTTCTGGTCCTAAGAGCAAGAGTTGTTTTTTGATAAGAAGAGTCACTATTGTGCTCCCTTTGCCATACACAGTGCAAATAGCACTCGCGTCTGTTCCCAGCAAGTAGAGTGTATTGGACTGAAGAAAGGATACTGTTCTTGTCAGTTTCCTAAGCAGAGTTGAACTAGATATGGCCCGTGTGTGTAGGAAGCACAGTTCTTTTGTTCTGAGCAAGCTCACTGTTCGGACACCATAGGAAACACAGTAGAGTAGAATAGTGCTCTTTCCTCAAAAGCAGATTTTGTTTCTTGTAAGGCGAGCTAGCGTTTGTTTTCCAGTCCTAAATGGACTTGATTCACATGCAGTTTTTGGTCTTACACGCAAGAGTTGCTTTCAAGTAAGGAAAGACACTATTGCGCTCCTATTGCCATACACAGTGCAAATAGCACTCGCATCTGTTCCCAGCAAGTACAGTGTATTGGACTGAAGAGGAGCTACTTCTCTTGTCAGTTTCCTAAGCAGAGTTGAACTAGATATGGCCCGGATGTAGGAAGCACAGTTCTTTTGTTCTGAGCAAGCTCTCTGTTCGGACCCCATAGGAAACACAGTAGAGTAGAAGAGTGCTCTTTTCTCAAAAGCAGAGTGTGTTTCTTGTAAGGCGAGCTAGCGTTTGTTTCCCAGTCCTAAATGGAGTTGAATCCCATGCAGTTTCTGGTCCTACGAGCAAGAGTTGTTTTCTGGTAAGAAGAGTCACTATTGTGCTCCCATTGCTGTACACAGTGTAAATAGCACTCGCGTCTGTTGCCAGGAAATACAGTGTATTGGACTGAAGAGGAGCTACTGATCTTGTCAGTTTCCTAAGCAGAGTTGAACTAGATATGGCCCGTGTGTATAGGAAGCACAGTTCTTTTGTTCTGAGCAAGCTCACTGTTCTGGCACTATAGGAAACACAGTAGAGTAGAAGAGTGCTCTTTTCTCAAAAGCAGAGTGTGTTTCTTCTAAGGCAAGCTAGCGTTTTGTTCCCAGTCCTAAATGGAGTTGAATCACATGCAGTTTTTGGTTCTACGAGCAAGAGTTGTTTTCTGGTAAAGAAGAGTCACTATTGCGCTCCCATTGCAATACACAGTACAAATAGCTCTCGTGTCTGTTCCCATCAAGTACAGTGTATTGGACTGAAGAGGAGCTACTGTTCTTGTCAGTTTCCTAAGAAGAGGTGAACTAGATATGGCCTGTGTGTGTAGGAAGCACAGTTCTTTTGTTCTGAGCAAGCTCACTGTTCGAACCCCATAGGAAACACAGTAGAGTAGAAGAGTGCTCTTTTCTCAAAAGCAGAGTGTGTTTCTTGTAAGGCAAGCTAGCATTTGTTTCCCAGTCCTAAATGGAGTTCAAATACACATGCAGTTTCTGGTCCTATGAGCTAGAGTTGTTTTCTGGTAAGAAGAGTCACTATTGTGCTCCCTTTGACATACACAGTGCAAATAGCACTCGCGTCTATTCCCAGGAAGTACAGTGTATTGGACTGAAGAGGAGCTACTGTTCTTGTCAGTATCCTAAGCAGAATTGAACTAGATATGGCCCGTGTGTGTAGGAAGCACAGTTCTTTTGTTCTGAGCAAGCTCACTGTTCTGGCCCTATAGGAAACACAGTAGAATAGAAGAGTGCTCTTTTCTGAAAAGCATAGTGTGTTTCTTGTAAGGCGAGCTAGCGTTTTTTTCCCAGTCCTAAATGGAGTTCAAATACACATGCAGTTTCTGGTCCTACGAGCAAGAGTTGTGTTCTGGTTAGAAGAGTCACTATTGCGCTCCCTTTGCCATACACAGTGCAAATAGCCCTGGCATCTGTACCGAGCAATTACAGTGTATTGGACTGAAGAGGAGCTACTGTTCTTGTCAGTTTTCTAAGCAGAGTTGAACTAGATATGGCCCGTGTGTAGGAAGCACAGTTCTTTTGTTCTGAGCAAGCTCACTGTTCTGGCACTACAGGAAACACAGTAGAGTAGAAGATTGCTCTTTTCTCAAAAGAACAATGTGTTTCTTGTAAGGCGAGCTAGCGTTTGTTTCCCTGTCCTAAATGGAGCTGAATCACATGCAGTTTCTGGTCCTAAGAGCAAGAGTTGTTTTCTGGTAAGAAGAGTCACTATTGCGCTCCCATTGCCGTACACAGGGCAAATCTCACTGGTGTCTGTTCCCAGTAAGTACAGTGTATTGGAATGAAGAGGAGCTACTGTTCTCATCAGTTTCCAAAGCAGAGTTGAACTAGATATCGCCCGTGTGTGTAGGAAGCACAGTTCTTTTTTTCTGAGCAAGCTCACTGTTCTGGCCCTATAGGAAACACAGTAGAGTAGAAGAGTGCTCTTTTCTCAAAAGCAGAGTGTGTTTCTTGTAAGGCGAGCTAGCGTTTGTTTCCCAGTCCTAAATGGAGCTGAACCACATGCAGTTTCTGGTCCTAAGAGCAAGAGTTGTTTTCTGGTAAGAAGAGTCACTATTGCGCTCCCTTTGCCATACACAGTGCAAATAGCCCTCGCTTTTGTTCCCAGCAAGTACAGTGTATTGGACGGAAGAGGAGCTACTGTTCTTCTGAGTTTCCTAAGCAGAGTTGAACTAGATATGGCCCGTGTGTGTAGGAAGCACAGTTCTTTTGTTCTCAGCAAGCTCACTGTTAAGACCCCATAGGAAACACAGTAGAGTAGAAGAGTGCTCTTTTCTCAAAAGACGAGTGTGTTTCTTGTAAGGCGAGCTTGGGTTTGTTTCCCAGTCCTAAATCGAGTTGAATCAAATGCAGTTTTTCGTCCTACGAGCAAGAGTTGTTTTCTGGTAAGAAGAGTCACTATTGTGCTCCCTTTGCCATACACAGTGCAAATAGCACTCATGTCTGTTCCCAGCAAGTACAGTGTATTGGACTGAAGAGTAGCTACTGTTCTTGTCACTTTCCTAAGAAGAGTTGAACTAGATATGGTCCGTGTGTAGGAAGCACTGTTCTTTTGTTCTGAGCAAGCTCACTGTTCTGGTCCTATAGAAAACACAGTAGAGTGGAAGAGTGCTCTTTTCTCAAAAGCAGAGTGTGTTTCTTGTAAGGTGAGCTAGCGTTTGTTTCCTAGTCCTAAATGGAGTTGAATCACATGCAGTTTCTGGTCCTACTAGCAAGAGTTGTTTTCTGGTAAGAAGAGTCACTATTGCGCTCCCATTGTCATTCACTGTGCAAATAGCACTGGCGTCTGTTCCCAGCAAGTACAGTGTATTGGACTGAAGAGGATCTACTGATCTTGTCAGTTTCTTAAGCAGAGTTCAACTAGATATGGCCGGTGTGTGTAGGAAGCACGGTTCTTTTGTTCTGAGCAAGCTCACTGTTAGGACCCCATAGGAAACACAGTAGAGTAGAAGTGTGTTCTTTTCTCAAAGCAGAGCCTGTTTCCTGTAAGATAAGCTAGCGTTTGTTTCCCAGTCCTAAGTGGAGTAGAATCACATGCAGTTTCTGGTCCTAAGAGCAAGAGTTGTTTTTTGATAAGAAGAGTCACTATTGTGCTCCCTTTGCCATACACAGTGCAAATAGCACTCGCGTCTGTTCCCAGCAAGTAGAGTGTATAGGACTGAAGAAAGGATACTGTTCTTGTCAGTTTCCTAAGCAGAGTTGAACTAGATATGGCCCGTGTGTGTAGGAAGCACAGTTCTTTTGTTCTGAGCAAGCTCACTGTTCGGACACCATAGGAAACACAGTAGAGTAGAATAGTGCTCTTTCCTCAAAAGCAGATTTTGTTTCTTGTAAGGCGAGCTAGCGTTTGTTTTCCAGTCCTAAATGGACTTGATTCACATGCAGTTTTTGGTCTTACACGCAAGAGTTGCTTTCATGTAAGGAAAGACACTATTGCGCTCCTATTGCCATACACAGTGCAAATAGCACTCGCATCTGTTCCCAGCAAGTACAGTGTATTGGACTGAAGCGGAGCTACTGTTCTTGTCAGTTTCCTAAGCAGAGTTGAACTAGATATGGCCCGTGTGTAGGAAGCACCGTTCTTTTGTTCTGAGCAAGCTCTCTGTTCGGACCCCATAGGAAACACAGTAGAGTAGAAGACTGCTCTTTTCTCAAAAGCAGAGTGTGTTTCTTGTAAGGCAAGCTACCGTTTGTTTCCCAGTTTTAAATGGAGTTGAATCACATGTAGTTTTTGGTCCTACGAGCAAGAGTTGTTTTCTGGTAAGGAAAGTCACTATTGCGCTCCCATTGCCATACACAGTGCAAATAGCACTGGCGTCTGTTCCCAACAAGTACAGTGTATTGGACTGAAGCAGAGCTACTGTTCTTGTCAGTTTCCTAAGCAGAGTTGAACTAGATATGGCCCCTGTGTGTAGGAAGCACAGTTCTTTTGTTCTGAGCAAGCTCACTGTTCGGACCACAAAGGAAATACAGTAGAGTAGAAGAGTGCTCTTTTCTCAAAAACAGAGTGTGTTTCTTGTAAGGCGAGCTAGTGTTTGTTTCCCAGTCAGAAATGGAGTTGAATGCCATGCAGTTTCTGGTCCTATGAGCCAGAGGTGTTTTCTGATAAAAAGAGTCACTATTGCTCTCCCATTGTCATAAAGAGGACAAATAGCACTGGCGTCTGTTCCCAGCATGTACAGTGTATTGTACTGAAGAGGATCTACTGTTCTTGTCAGTTTCCTAAGCAGAATTGAACCAGATATGGCCGTGTGTCTAGGAAGCACCGTTCTTTTGTTCTGAGCAAGCTCACTGTTTTGGCTCTATAGGAAACACAGTAGAGTAGAAGAGTGCTCTTTTCTCAAAAGCAGAGTGTGTTTCTTGTAAGGCGAGCTAGCGTTTGTTTCCCAGTCCTAAATGGAGTTGAATCACATGCAGTTTTTGGTCCTATGAGCAAGAGTTGTTTTCTGGTAAGGAAAGTCATTATAGCGCTCGCATTTCCATACACAGTGCAGATAGCACTGGTGTCTGTTCCCAGCAAGTACAGTGTATTGGACTGAAGTGGAGCTACTGTTCTTGTCAGTTTCCTAAGCAGAGTTTAACTAGATATTGCCCCTGTGTGTAGGAAGCACAGTTCTTTTGTTCTGAGCAAGCTCACTGTTCAGACCCCATAGGAAACACAGTAGAGTAGAAGAGTGCTCTTTTCTCAAAAGCAGAGTGTGTTTCTTGTAAAGCGAGCTAGCATTTGTTTCCCAGTCCTAAATGGAGTTGAATCACATGCAGTTTCTTGTCCTAAGAGCAAGAGTTTTATTCTGGTAAGAAGAGTCACTATTGTGCTCCCTTTGTCATTCACAGGGCAAACAACACTGGCGTCTATTCCCAGCATGTACACTGTATTGGACTGAAGAGGATCTACTGTTCTTTTCAGTTTCCTAAGCATAATTGAACTAGATATGGCCGTATTTGTATGAAGCACAGTTCTTTTGTTCTGAGCAAGCTCACTGTTCTGACCCTATAGGAAACACAGCAGAGTAGAAGAGTGCTCTTTTCTCAAAAGCAGAGTGTGTTTCTTGTAAGGCAAGCTAGCGTTTGTTTCCCAGTCCTAAATGGAGTTGAATCACATGCAGTTTTTGGTCCTATGAGCAAGAGTTGTTTTCTGGTAAGAAAAGTCACTCTTGCGCTCCCATTGCCATACAAGTGCAAATAGCACTCGCGTCTGTTCCCAGCAAGTACAGTGTATTGGACTGAAGCAGAGCTACTGTTCTTGTCAGTTTCCTAAGCATAGTTGAACTAGATATCGCCCCTGTGTGTAGGAAGCACAGTTCTTTTGTTCTGAGCAAGCTCACTGTTCGGACCACATAGGAAATACAGTAGAGTAGAAGAGTGCTCTTTTCTCAAAAGCAGAGTGTGTTTCTTGAAAGGCGAGCTAGCATTTGTTTCCCAGTCCTAAATGGAGTTGAATCACATGCAGGTTCTTGTCCTACAAGCAAGAGTTGTTTTCTGGTAAGAAGAGTCACTATTGTGCTCCCATTGTCATACACAGGGCAAATAGCACTGGCGTCTGTTCCCAGCATGTACAGTGTATTGGACTGAAGAGGATCTACTGTTCTTGTCAGTTTCCTAAGCAGAATTGAACTAGATATGGCCGTATTTGTAGGAATCACAGTTCTTTTGTTCTGAGCAAACTCACTGTTCTGGCCCTATAGGAAAAACAGTAGAGTAGAAGAGTGCTCTTTTCTCAAAAGCAGAGTGTGTTTCTTGTAAGGCGAGCTAGGGTTTGTTTCCCATTCCTAAATGGAGTTGAATCACATGCAGTTTTTGGTCCTACGAGCAAGAGTTGTTTTCTGGTAAGAAGAGTAACTATTGAGCTCCCATTGTCATACACAGGGCAAATCACACTGGCATCTGTTCCCAGCATGTACAGTGTATTGGACTGAAGAGGATATACTGTTCTTGTCAGTTTCCTAAGCAGAGTTTAACTAGATATGGACCGTATGTGTAGGAATCACAGTTCTTTTGTTCTGAGAATGCTCACTGTTCTGGCCCTATAGGAAACACATTAGAGTAGAAGAGTGCTCCTTTCTCAATCCAGAGTTTGTTTCTTGTAAGTCGAGCTATCGTTTGTTTCCCAGTCCTAAACAGAGTTGAATCCCATGCAGTATCTGGTCCTGCCATCAAGAGTTGTTTTCTGATAAGAAGAGTCACTATTGCGCTCCTATTGCCAGACACAGTACAAATAGCACTCGCGTCTGTTCCCAGCTATGACAGTGTATTGGACTGAGGAGGAGCTACCGTTCTTGTCAGTTTCCTAAGCAGAGTTGAACTAGATATGGCCCCTGTGTGTAGGAAGCACAGTTCTTTTGTTCTGAGCAAGCTCACTTCTCGGACCCCATAGAAAACACATTAGAGTAGAAGAGTGCTCTTTTCTCAAAAGCAGAGTGTGTTTCTTATAAGGCGAGCTAGCGTTTGTTTCCCAGTCCTAAATGGAGTTGAATCACATGCAGTTTTTGGTCCTATGAGCAAGAGTTGTTTTCTGGTTAGGAAAATCATTATTGCGCTCGCATTGCCATACACAGTGCAAATAGCACTGGTGTCTGTTCCCAGCAAGTACAGTGTATTGGACTGAAGTGGAGCTACTGTTCTTGTCAGTTTCCTAAGCAGAGTTGAACTAGATATTGCCCCTGTGTGTAGGTAGCACAGTTCTTTTGTTCTGAGCAAGCTCACTGTTCAGACCCCATAGGAAACACAGTAGAGTAGAAGAGTGCTCTTTTCTCAAAAGCAGAGTGTGTTTCTTGTAAAGGGAGCTAGCATTTGTTTCCCAGTCCTAAATGGAGTTGAATCACATGCAGTTTCTTGTCCTACAAGCAAGAGTTGTTTTCTGGTAAGAAGAGTCACTATTGTGCTCCCATTGTCATTCAGAGGGCAAATAACACTGGCGTCTGTTCCCAGCAAGTACACTGTATTGGACTGAAGAAGATCTACTGTTCTTTTCAGTTTCCTAAGCATAATTGAACTAGATATGGCCGTATTTGTATGAAGCACAGTTCTTTTGTTCTGAGCAAGCTCACTGTTCTGACCCTATAGGAAACACAGCAGAGTAGAAGAGTGCTCTTTTCTCAAAAGCAGAGTGTGTTTCTTGTAAGGCAAGCTAGCGTTTGTTTCCCAGTCCTAAATGGAGTTGAATCACATGCAGTTTTTGGTCCTATGAGCAAGAGTTGTTTTCTGGTAAGAAAAGTCACTCTTGCGCTCCCATTGCCATACAAGTGCAAATAGCACTCGCGTCTGTTCCCAGCAAGTACAGTGTATTGGACTGAAGCAGAGCTACTGTTCTTGTCAGTTTCCTAAGCATAGTTGAACTAGATATCGCCCCTGTGTGTAGGAAGCACAGTTCTTTTGTTCTGAGCAAGCTCACTGTTCGGACCACATAGGAAATACAGTAGAGTAGAAGAGTGCTCTTTTCTCAAAAGCAGAGTGTGTTTCTTGAAAGGCGAGCTAGCATTTGTTTCCCAGTCCTAAATGGAGTTGAATCACATGCAGTTTCTTGTCCTACAAGCAAGAGTTGTTTTCTGGTAAGAAGAGTCACTATTGTGCTCCCATTGTCATACACAGGGCAAATAGCACTGGCGTCTGTTCCCAGCATGTACAGTGTATTGGACTGAAGAGGATCTACTGTTCTTGTCAGTTTCCTAAGCAGAATTGAACTAGATATGGCCGTATTTGTAGGAATCACAGTTCTTTTGTTCTGAGCAAACTCACTGTTCTGGCCCTATAGGAAAAACAGTAGAGTAGAAGAGTGCTCTTTTCTCAAAAGCAGAGTGTGTTTCTTGTAAGGCGAGCTAGCATTTGTTTCCCATTCCTAAATGGAGTTGAATCACATGCAGTTTTTGGTCCTACGAGCAAGAGTTGTTTTCTGGTAAGAAGAGTAACTATTGCGCTCCCATTGTCATACACAGGGCAAATCACACTGGCATCTGTTCCCAGCATGTACAGTGTATTGGACTGAAGAGGATATACTGTTCTTGTCAGTTTCCTAAGCAGAGTTTAACTAGATATGGACCGTATGTGTAGGAATCACAGTTCTTTTGTTCTGAGAATGCTCACTGTTCTGGCCCTATAGGAAACACATTAGAGTAGAAGAGTGCTCCTTTCTCAATCCAGAGTTTGTTTCTTGTAAGTCGAGCTATCGTTTGTTTCCCAGTCCTAAACAGAGTTGAATCCCATGCAGTATCTGGTCCTGCCATCAAGAGTTGTTTTCTGATAAGAAGAGTCACTATTGCGCTCCTATTGCCAGACACAGTACAAATAGCACTCGCGTCTGTTCCCAGCTATGACAGTGTATTGGACTGAGGAGGAGCTACCGTTCTTGTCAGTTTCCTAAGCAGAGTTGAACTAGATATGGCCCCTGTGTGTAGGAAGCACAGTTCTTTTGTTCTGAGCAAGCTCACTTCTCGGACCCCATAGAAAACACAGTAGAATAGAAGAGTGCTCTTTTCTCAAAAGCAGAGTGTGTTTCTTGTAAAGGGAGCTAGCATTTGTTTCCCAGTCCTAAATGGAGTTGAATCACATGCAGTTTCTTGTCCTACAAGCAAGAGTTTTTTTCTGGTAATAAGAGTCACTATTGTGCTCCCATTGTCATTCAGAGGGCAAATAACACTGGCGTCTGTTCCCAGCATGTACACTGTATTGGACTGAAGAAGATCTACTGTTCTTTTCAGTTTCCTAAGCATAATTGAACTAGATATGGCCGTATTTGTATGAAGCACATTTCTTTTGTTCTGAGCAAGCTCACTGTTCTGGCCCTATAGGAAACACAGTAGAGTAGAAGAATGCTCTTTTCTCAAAAGCAGAGTGTGTTTCTTGTAAGGCGAGCTAGCGTTTGTTTCCCAGTCCTAAATGGAGTTGAATCACATGCAGTTTTTGGTCCTATAAGCAAGAGATGTTTTATGGTAATGAAAGTCACTCTTGTGCTCCCATTTCCATAAACAGTGCAAATAGCACTCGCGTCTGTTCCCAGCAAGTACAGTGTATTGGACTGAAGCAGAGCTACTGTTCTTGTCAGTTTGCTAAGCAGAGTTGAACTAGATATGGCCCCTGTGTGTAGGAAGCACTGTTCTTTTGTTCTGAGCAAGCTCACTGTTCGGACCCCCTAGGAAACACATTAGAGTAGAAGAGTGCTCTTTTCTCAAAAGCAGAGTGTGTTTCTTGTAAGGCGAGCTAGCGTTTGTTTCCCAGTCCTAAATGGAGTTGAATCACATGCAGTTTTTGGTCCTATGAGCAAGAGTTGTTTTCTGGTAAGGAAAGTCACTCTTGCTCTCCCATTGAAATACAAAGTGCAAATAGCACTCGCGTCTGTTCCCAGCAAGTACAGTGTATTGGACTGAAGCGGAGCTACTGTTCTTGTCAGTTTCCTAAGCAGAGTTGAACTAGATATGGCCCCTGTGTGTAGGAAGCACAGTTCTTTTGTTCTGAGCAAGCTCACTGTTCGTACCACATAGGAAATACAGTAGAGTAGAAGAGTGCTCTTTTCTCAAAAGCAGAGTGTGTTTCTTGTAAGGCGAGCTAGTGTTTGTTTCCCAGTCAGAAATGGAGTTGAATCCCATGCAGTTTCTGGTCCTACGAGCAAGAGGTGTTTTCTCATAAGAAGAGTCACTATTGCGCTCCCATTTTCATACAGAGGACAAATAGCACTGGTGTCTGTTCCCTGCATGTACAGTGTATTGGACTGAAGTGGAGCTACTGTTCTTGTCAGTTTCCTAAGCAGAGTTGAACTAGATATGGCCCCTGTGTGGAGGAAGCACAGTTCTGTTGTTCTGAGCAAGCTCACTGTTCGGACCCCATAGGAAACACAGTAGAGTAGAAGAGTGCTCTTTTCTCAAAAGCAGAGTGTGTTTCTTGTAAGGCGAGCTAGTGTTTGTTTCCCAGTCCTAAATGTAGTTGAATCACATGCCATTTCTTGTCCTACGAGGAAGAGTTGTTTTCTGGTAAGAAGAGTCACTATTGTGCTCCCATTGTAATACACAGGGCAAATAGCACTGGCGTCTGTTCCCAGCATGTACTGTGTATTGGACTGAAGAGGATCTACTGTTCTTGTCAGTTTCCTAAGCAGAATTGAACTAGATATGGCGGTATTTGTAGTAATCACAGTTCTTTTGTTCTGAGCAAACTCACTCTTCTGGCCCTATAGGAAAAACAGTAGAGTAGAAGAGTGCTCTTTTCTCAAAAGCAGAGTGTGTTTCTTGTAAGGCTTGCTAGCGTTTTTTTCCCAGTCCTAAATGGAGTTGAATCACATGCAGTTTTTGGTCCTACGAGCAAGAGTTTTTTTCTGGTAAGGAAAGTCATTATTGTGCTTGCATTGCCATACACAGTGCCAATAGCACTGGCGTCTGTTCCCAGCAAGTACAGTGTATTGGACTGAAGAGGAGCTACTGTTCTTGTCAGTTTCCTAAGCAGAGTTGAACTAGATATGGCCCCTGTGTGTCGGAAGCAGAGTTCTTTTGTTCTGAGCAAGCTCACTATTCGGACCCCATAGGAAAACCAGTAGAGTAGATAAGTGCTCTTTTCTCAAAAGCAGAGTGTGTTTCTTGTAAGGCGAGCTAGCGTTTGTTTCCCAGTCCTAAATGGAGTTGAATCCCATGCAGTTTCTGGTCCTACCAGCAAGAGTTGTTTTCTTTTAAGGAAAGTCACTATTGCGCTCCCATTGCCATACACAGTGCAAATAGCACTCGCGTCTGTTCCCAGCAAGTACAGTGTATTGGATTGAAGCGGAGCTACTGTTCTTGTCAGTTTCCTAAGCAGAGTTGAAGTAGATATGGCCCGTGTGTGTAGGAAGCACAGTTCTTTTGTTCTGAGCAAGCACAATGTTCGGACCCCTTAGGAACCAAAGTAGAGTAGAAGACTGCTCTTTTCTCAAAAGCAGAGTGTGTTTCTTGTAAGGCAAGTTACCTTTTGTTTCCCAGTCCTAAATGGAGTTGAATCACATGCAGTTTTTGGTCCTATGAGCAAGAGTTGTTTTCAGGTAAGGAAAGTCACTCTTGCGCTCCCATTGCCATACACAGTGCAAATAGAACTTGCGTCTGTTCCCAGCAAGTACAGTGTATTGGACTGAAGCGGAGCTACTGTTCTTGTCAGTTTCCTAAGCAGAGTTGAACTAGATATGGCCCCTTTGTGTAGGAAGCACAGTTCTTTTGTTCTGAGCAAGCTCACTGTTCGGACCACATAGAAAAGACATTAGAGTAGAAGAGTGCTCTTTTCTCAAAAACAGAGTGTGTTTCTTGTAAGGCGAGCTAGTGTTTGTTTCCCAGTCAGAAATGGAGTTGAATCCCATGCAGTTTCTGGTCCTACGAGCAAGAGGTGTTTTCTAATAAGAAGAGTCACTATTGTGCTCCCATTGTCATACAGAGGACAAATAGCACTGGCGTCTGTTCCCTGCATGTACAGTTTATTGGACTGAAAAGAATCTACTGTTCTTGTCAGTTTCCTAAGCAGAATTGGACTAGATATGGCCGTATTTGTAGGAATCACAGTTCTTTTGTTCTGAGCAAACTCACTTTTCTGGCCCTATAGTAAATACAGTAGAGTAGAAGAGTGCTCTTTTCTCAAAAGCAGAGTGTGTTTCTTGTAAGGCGAGCTAGCGTTTGTTTTCCAGTCCTAAATGGACTTGATTCACATGCAGTTTTTGGTCTTACACGCAAGAGTTGCTTTCAAGTAAGGAAAGACACTATTGTGCTCCTATTGCCATACACAGTGCAAATAGCACTCGCATCTGTTCCCAGCAAGTACAGTGTATTGGACTGAAGAGGAGCTACTTCTCTTGTCAGTTTCCTAAGCAGAGTTGAACTAGATATGGCCCGGATGTAGGAAGCACAGTTCTTTTGTTCTGAGCAAGCTCTCTGTTCGGATCCCATAGGAAACACAGTAGAGTAGAAGAGTGCTCTTTTCTCAAAAGCAGAGTGTGTTTCTTGTAAGGCGAGCTAGCGTTTGTTTCCCAGTCCTAAATGGAGTTGAATCCCATGCAGTTTCTGGTCCTACCAGCAAGAGTTGTTTTCTGGTAAGAAGAGTCACTATTGTGCTCCCATTGCTGTACACAGTGTAAATAGCACTCGCGTCTGTTGCCAGGAAATACAGTGTATTGGACTGAAGAGGAGCTACTGTTCTTGTCAGTTTCCTAAGCAGAGTTGAACTAAATATGGCCCGTGTGTATAGGAAGCACAGTTCTTTTGTTCTGATCAAGCTCACTGTTCTGGCACTATAGGAAACACAGTAGAGTAGAAGAGTGCTCTTTTCTCAAAAGCAGAGTGTGTTTCTTGAAAGGCGAGCTAGCATTTGTTTCCCAGTCCTAAATGGAGTTGAATCACATGCAGTTTCTTGTCCTACAAGCAAGAGTTGTTTTCTGGTAAGAAGAGTCACTATTGTGCTCCCATTGTCATACACAGGGCAAATAGCACTGGCGTCTGTTCCCAGCATGTACAGTGTATTGGACTGAAGAGGATCTACTGTTCTTGTCAGTTTCCTAAGCAGAATTGAACTAGATATGGCCGTATTTGTAGGAATCACAGTTCTTTTGTTCTGAGCAAACTCACTGTTCTGGCCCTATAGGATAAACAGTAGAGTAGAAGAGTGCTCTTTTCTCAAAAGCAGAGTGTGTTTCTTGTAAGGCGAGCTAGCATTTGTTTCCCATTCCTAAATGGAGTTGAATCACATGCAGTTTTTGGTCCAAGAGCAAGAGTTGTTTTCTGGTATGAAGAGTAACTATTGCGCTCCCATTGTCATACACAAGGCAAATCACACTGGCATCTGTTCCCAGCATGTACAGTGTATTGGACTGAAGAGGATATACTGTTCTTGTCAGTTTCCTAAGCAGAGTTTAACTAGATATGGACCGTATGTGTAGGAATCACAGTTCTTTTGTTCTGAGAATGCTCACTGTTCTGGCCCTATAGGAAACACATTAGAGTAGAAGAGTGCTCCTTTCTCAATCCAGAGTTTGTTTCTTGTAAGTCGAGCTATCGTTTGTTTCCCAGTCCTAAACAGAGTTGAATCCCATGCAGTATCTGGTCCTGCCTTCAAGAGTTGTTTTCTGATAAGAAGAGTCACTATTGCGCTCCTATTGCCAGACACAGTACAAATAGCACTCGCGTCTGTTCCCAGCTATGACAGTGTATTGGACTGAGGAGGAGCTACCATTCTTGTCAGTTTCCTAAGCAGAGTTGAACTAGATATGGCCCCTGTGTGTAGGAAGCACAGTTCTTTTGTTCTGAGCAAGCTCACTTTTCGGACCCCATAGAAAACACATTAGAGTAGAAGAGTGCTCTTTTCTCAAAAGCAGAGTGTGTTTCTTGTAAGGCGAGCTAGCGTTTGTTTCCCAGTCCTAAATGGAGTTGAATCCCATGCAGTTTCTGGTCCTACCAGCAAGAGTTGTTTTCTGGTAAGAAGAGTCACTATTGTGCTCCCATTGCTGTACACAGTGTAAATAGCACTCGCGTCTGTTGCCAGGAAATACAGTGTATTGGACTGAAGAGGAGCTACTGTTCTTGTCAGTTTCCTAAGCAGAGTTGAACTAAATATGGCCCGTGTGTATAGGAAGCACAGTTCTTTTGTTCTGAGCAAGCTCACTGTTCTGGCACTATAGGAAACACAGTAGAGTAGAAGAGTGCTCTTTTCTCAAAAGCAGTGTGTGTTTCTTGTAAGGCGAGCTAGCGTTTGTTTACAAGTCCTAAATGGAGTTGAATCCCATGCAGATTCTGGTCCTACGACCAAGAGTTGTTTTCTGGTAAGAAGAGTCACTATTGCGCTCCCATTTTCATACACAGGGCAAATAGCACTGGCGTCTGTTCCCAGCAAGTACAGTGTATTGGACTGAAGAGGAGCTACTGTTCTTGTCAGTTTCCTAAGCAGAGGAGAACTAGATATGGTTCGTGTGTGTAGGAAGCACAGTTCTTTTGTTCTGAGCAAGCTAACTGTTCGGATCCCATAGGAAACACAGTAGAGTAGAAGAGAGCTCTTTTCTCAAAAGCAGAGTGTGTTTCTTGTAAGGTAAGCTAGCGTTTTTTTCCCAGTCCTAAGTGGAGTTGAATCATATGCAGTTTCTGGTCCTAAGAGCAAGAGATGTTTTCTGGTAAGAAGAGTCACTACTGTTCTCCCATTGCTGTACACAGTTTAAATAGCACTCGCGTCTGTTCCCAGCAAGTACAGTGTATTGGAATGAAGAGGAGCTACTGTTCTCGTCAGTTTCCTAAGCATTGTTGAACTAGATATGGCCCGTGTGTAGGAAGCACAGTACTTTGTATTGGACTGAAGCGGAGCTACTGTTCTTATCAGTTTACTAAGCAGAGTTGAACTAGATATGGCCCCTGTGTGTAGGAAGCACAGTTCTTTTGTTCTGAGCAAGCTCACTGTTCGGACGACATAGAAAACACATTAGAGTAGAAGAGTGCTCTTTTCTAAAAAGCAGAGTGTGTTTCTTGTAAGGTGAGCTAGCGTTTTTTACCCAGTCATAAATGGAGTTGAATCACATGCAGTTTCTTGTCCTACAAGCAAGAGTTGTATTCTGGTAAGAAGAGTCACTATTGAGCTCCCATTGACACATACAGAGCAAATAGCACTGGCGTCTGTTCCCAGCATGTACAGTGTATTGGACTGAACAGGAGCTACTGTTCTTGACAGTTTCCTAAGCAGAGTTGAACTAGATATGGCCAGTGTGTGTAGGAAGCACAGTTCTTTTGTTCTGAGCAAGCTCAATGTTCGGACCCCATATGAACCACAGTAGAATAGAAGACTACTCTTTTCTCAAAAGCAGAGTGTGTTTCTTGTAAGGCGAGCTAGCGTTTGTTTCCCATTCCTAAATGGAGTTGAATCACATCCAATTTTTGGTCCTACGAGCAAGAGTTGTTTTCTGGTAAGGAAAGTCACTATTGCACTCCCATTGCCATACACAGGGCAAATAGCACTCGCGTCTGTTCCCAGTAAGTGCAGTGTATTGGACTAAAGAGGAGCTACTGTTCTTGTCAGTTTCCTAAGCAGAGTTGAACTAGATATGGCCAGTGTGTGTAGGAAGCACAGTTCTTTTGTTCTGAGCAAACTCACTGTTCTGGCCCTATAGGAACCACAGTAGAGTAGAACAGTGCTCTTTTCTCAAAAGCAGAGTGTGTTTCTTGAATGGCGAGCTAGCGTTTGTTTCCCAGTCCTAAATGGAGTTGTATCACATGCAGTTTTTGGTCCTATGAGCAAGATTTGTTTTCTGGTAAGGAAAGTCACTATTGTGCTTCCATTTCCATACACAGTGCAAATAGCACTCGCATCTGTTCCCAGCAAGTACAGTGTATTGGACTGAAGCAGAGCTACTGTTCTTGTCAGTTTCCTAAGCAGAGTTGAACTAGATATGGCCCCTGTGTGTAGGAAGCATAGTTCTTTTGTTCTGAGCAAGCAAACTGTTGGGACCACATAGGAAACACAGAAGAGTAGAAGACTGCTCTTTCTCAAAAGCAGAGTGTGTTTCTTGTAAGGCGAACTAGTGTTTGTTTCCCAGTCAAAATGGAGTTGAATCCCATGCAGTTTCTGGTCCTATGAGCAAGAGGTGTTTTCCGTTAAAAAGAGTCACTATTGCGCTCCCATTGTCATAAACAGGGCAAATAGCACTGGCATCTGTTCCCAGCAAGTACATTGTATTGGACTGAAGCGGAGCTACTGTTCTTATCAGTTTACTAAGCAGAGTTGAACTAGATATGGCCCCTGTGTGTAGGAAGCACAGTTCTTTTGTTCTGAGCAAGCTCACTGTTCGGACGACATAGAAAACACATTAGAGTAGAAGAGTGCTCTTTTCTCAAAAGCAGAGTGTGTTTCTTATAAGGCAAACTAGCGTTTGTTTCCCAGTCAGAAATGGAGTTGAATCCCATGAAGTTTCTTGTCCTACCAGCAAGAGGTGTTTTCCGATAAGAAGAGTCACTATTGTGCTCCTATTGCCATACACAGTGCAAATAGCACTTGCGTCTCTTCCCAGCTATTACAGTGTATTGGACTGCAGAGGAGCTACCGTTCCTGTCAGTTACCTAAGCAGAGTTGAACTAGATATGGCCCGTGTGTGTAGGAAGCACAGTTCTTTTGTTCTGAGCAAGCTCACTGTTCGGACCCCATAGGAAACACAGTAGAGTAGAAGAGTGCTCTTTTCTCAAAAACAGAGTGTGTTTCTTGTAAGGCGAGCTAGCATTTGTTTCCCAGTCCTAAACGGAGTTGAATCACATGCAGTTTCTTGTCCTATGAGCAAGAGTTGTTTTCTGGTAAGAAGAGTCACTATCGAGCTCCCATTGTCATACACAGGGCAAATAGCACTGGCGTCTGTTCCCAGCAAGTACAGTGTATTGGACTGAAGTGGAGCTACTGTTCTTGTCAGTTTCCTAAGCAGAGTTGAAGTAGATATGGCCCCTGTGTGTAGGAAGCACAGTTCTTTTATTCTGAGCAAGCTCACTTTTCAAACCCCATAGAAAACACATTAGTTTAGAAGAGTGACATTTCTCAAAAGCAGAGTGTGTTTCTTATAAGGCGAGCTAGTGTTTGTTTCCCAGTCAGAAATGGAGTTGAATCCCATGCAGTTTCTGGTCCTACGAGCAAGAGGTGTTTTCTGATAAGAAAAGTCACTATTGCGCATCTATTGCCATACACAGAGCAAATAGCACTCGCGTCTGTTCCCAGCTAGTACAGTGTATTGGACTGAAGAGGAGCTACCGTTCTTGTCAGTTTCCTAAGCAGAGTTGAACTAGATATTGTCCGTGTGTGTAGGAAGCACAGTTCTTTTGTTCTGAGCAAGCTCACTCTTCGGACCCCATAGAAAACACAGTAGAGTAGAAGAGTGCTCTTTTCTCAAAAGCAGAGTGTGTTTCATGTAAGGCAAGCTAGCGTTTGTTTCCCAGTCCTAAGTGGAGTTGAATCACATCCTATTTTACGTCCTACAAGCAAGAGTTGTTTTCTGATAAGAAGAGTCACTATTGTGCTCCCATTGTCATACACAGGGCAAAGAGCACTGGCATCTGTTCCCAGCATGTACAGTGTATTGGACTGAAGAGGATCTACTGTGCTTGTAAGTTTCCTAAGAAGAATTGAACTAGATATGGCTGTATTTGTAGGAATCACAGTGCTTTTGTTCTGAGCAAACTCACTGTTCTGGCCCTATAGGAAACACAGTAGAGTAGAAGAGTGCTCTTTTCTCAAAAGCAGAGTGTGTTTCTTGTAAGGCAAGCTAGCGTTTGTTTCCCAGTCCTAAATGGAGTTGAATCACATGCAGTTTCTGGTCCTTCCAGCAAGAGTTGTTTTCTGGTAAGGAAAGTCACTATTGCGCTCCCATTGCCGTACACAGTGCAAATAGCACTCGCGTCTGTTCCCAGCAAGTACAGTGTATTGGACTGAAGCGGAGCTACTGTTCTTGTCAGTTTCCTAAGCAGAGTTGAACTAGATATGGCCCGTGTGTGTAGGAAGCACAGTTCTTTTGTTCTGTGCAAGCTCAATGAACGGACCCCATAGGAACCACAGTAGAGTAGAAGACTGCTCTTTTCTCAAAAGCAGAGTGTGTTTCTTGTAAGGCAAGCTACCGTTTGTTTCCCAGTTTTAAATGGAGTTGAATCACATGCAGTTTTTGGTCCTACGAGCAAGAGTTGTTTTCTGGTAAGGAAAGTCACTATTGCGCTCCCATTGCCATACACAGTGCAAATAGCACTCGCGTCTGTTCCCAACAAGTACAGTGTATTGGACTGAAGCGGAGCTACTGTTCTTGTCAGTTTCCTAAGCAGAGTTGAACTACATATGGCCCCTGTGTGTAGGAAGCACAGTTCTTTTGTTCTGAGCAAGCTCACTGTTCGGACCACATAGGAAATACAGTAGAGTAGAAGAGTGCTCTTTTCTCAAAAGCAGAGTGTGTTTCTTGAAAGGCGAGCTAGCATTTGTTTCCCAGTCCTAAATGGAGTTGAATCACATGCAGTTTCTTGTCCTACAAGCAAGAGTTGTTTTCTGGTAAGAAGAGTCACTATTGTGCTCCCATTGTCATACACAGGGCAAATAGCACTGGCGTCTGTTCCCAGCATGTACAGTGTATTGGACTGAAGAGGATCTACTGTTCTTGTCAGTTTCCTAAGCAGAATTGAACTAGATATGGCCGTATTTGTAGGAATCACAGTTCTTTTGTTCTGAGCAAACTCACTGTTCTGGCCATATAGGAAAAACAGTAGAGTAGAAGAGTGCTCTTTTCTCAAAAGCAGAGTGTGTTTCTTGTAAGGCGAGCTAGCATTTGTTTCCCATTCCTAAATGGAGTTGAATCACATGCAGTTTTTGGTCCTATGAGCAAGAGTTGTTTTCTGGTAAGAAGAGTCACTATTGCGCTCCCATTGTCATACACAGGGCAAATCACACTGGCATCTGTTCCCAGCATGTACAGTGTATTGGACTGAAGAGGATATACTGTTCTTGTCAGTTTCCTAAGCAGAGTTTAACTAGATATGGATCGTATGTGTAGGAATCACAGTTCTTTTGTTCTGAGAATGCTCACTGTTCTGGCCCTATAGGAAACACATTAGAGTAGAAGAGTGCTCCTTTCTCAATCCAGAGTTTGTTTCTTGTAAGTCGAGCTATTGTTTGTTTCCCAGTCCTAAACAGAGTTGAATCCCATGCAGTATCTGGTCCTGCCATCAAGAGTTGTTTTCTGATAAGAAGAGTCACTATTGCGCTCCTATTGCCAGACACAGTACAAATAGCACTCGCGTCTGATCCCAGCTATGACAGTGTATTGGACTGAGGAGGAGCTACCGTTCTTGTCAGTTTCCTAAGCAGAGTTGAACTAGATAAGGCCCCTGTGTGTAGGAAGCACAGTTCTTTTGTTCTGAGCAAGCTCACTTTTCGGACCCCATAGAAAACACATTAGAGTAGAAGAGTGCTCTTTTCTCAAAAGCAGAGTGTGTTTCTTATAAGGCGAGCTAGTGTTTGTTTCCCAGTCAGAAATGGAGTTGAATCCCATGCAGTTTCTGGTCCTACCAGCAAGACGTGTTTTCCGATAAGAAGAGTCACTATTGTGCTCCTATTGCCATACACAGTGCAAATAGCACTCGCGTCTGTTCCCAGCTATTACAGTGTATTGGACTGAAGAGGAGCTACCGTTCTTGTCAGTTTCCTAAGCAGAGTTGAACTAGATATGGCTCGTGTGTGTAGGAAGCAGAGTTCTTTTGTTCTGAGCAAGATCACTGTTCGGACCCCATAGGAAATTCAGTAGAGTAGAAGAGTGCTCTTTTCTCAAAAGCAGAGTGTGTTTCTTGTAAGGCGAGCTAGCGTTTGTTTCCCAGTCCTAAATGGAGTTGAATCACATGCAGTTTTTGGTCCTATGAGCAAGAGTTGTTTTCTGGTTAGGAAAGTCATTATTGCGCTCGCATTGCCATACACAGTGCAAATAGCACTGGTGTCTGTTCCCAGCAAGTACAGTGTATTGGACTGAAGCGGAGCTACTGTTCTTGTCAGTTTCCTAAGCAGAGTTGAACTAGATATGGCCCCTGTGTGTAGGTAGCACAGTTCTTTTGTTCTGAGCAAGCTCACTGTTCAGACCCCATAGGAAACACAGTAGAGTAGAAGAGTGCTCTTTTCTCAAAAGCAGAGTGTGTTTCTTGTAAAGTGAGCTAGCATTTGTTTCCCAGTCCTAAATGGAGTTGAATCACATGCAGTTTCTTGTCCTACAAGCAAGAGTTGTTTTCTGGTAAGAAGAGTCACTATTGTGCTCCCATTGTCATTCACAGGGCAAATAACACTGGCGTCTGTTCCCAGCATGTACACTGTATTGGACTGAAGAAGATCTACTGTTCTTTTCAGTTTCCTAAGCATAATTGAACTAGATATGGCCGTATTTGTATGAAGCACATTTCTTTTGTTCTGAGCAAGCTCACTGTTCTGGCCCTATAGGAAACACAGTAGAGTAGAAGAATGCTCTTTTCTCAAAAGCAGAGTGTGTTTCTTGTAAGGTGAGCTAGCGTTTGTTTCCAAGTCCTAAATGGAGTTGAATCACATGCAGTTTTTGGCCCTATGAGCAAGAGATGTTTTATGGTAATGAAAGTCACTCTTGTGCTCCCATTTCCATACACAGTGCAAATAGCACTCGCGTCTGTTCCCAGCAAGTACAGTGTATTGGACTGAAGCAGAGCTACTGTTCTTGTCATTTGCTAAGCAGAGTTGAACTAGATATGGCCCCTGTGTGTAGGAAGCACTGTTCTTTTGTTCTGAGCAAGCTCACTGTTCGGACCCCCTAGGAAACACATTAGAGTAGAAGAGTGCTCTTTTCTCAAAAGCGGAGTGTGTTTCTTGTAAGGCGAGCTAGCGTTTGTTTCCCAGTCCTAAATGGAGTTGAATCACATGCAGTTTTTGGTCCTATGAGCAAGAGTTGTTTTCTGGTAAGGAAAGTCACTCTTGCGCTCCCATTGAAATACAAAGTGCAAATAGCACTCGCGTCTGTTCCCAGCAAGTACAGTGTATTGGACTGAAGCGGAGCTACTGTTCTTTCAGTTTCCTAAGCAGAGTTGAACTAGATATGGCCCCTGTGTGTAGGAAGCACAGTTCTTTTGTTCTGAGCAAGCTCACTGTTCGTACCACATAGGAAATACAGTAGAGTAGAAGAGTGCTCTTTTCTCAAAAGCAGAGTGTGTTTCTTGTAAGGCGAGCTAGTGTTTCTTTCCCAGTCAGAAATGGAGTTGAATCCCATGCAGTTTCTGGTCCTACGAGCAAGAGGTGTTTTCTCATAAGAAGAGTCACTATTGCGCTCCCATTGTCATACAGAGGACAAATAGCACTGGTGTCTGTTCCCTGCATGTACAGTGTATTGGACTGAAGTGGAGCTACTGTTCTTGTCAGTTTCCTAAGCAGAGTTGAACTAGATATGGCCCGTGTGTGGAGGAAGCACAGTTCTGTTGTTCTGAGCAAGCTCACTGTTCGGACCCCATAGGAAACAAAGTAGAGTAGAAGAGTGCTCTTTTCTCAAAAGCAGAGTGTGTTTCTTGTAAGGCGAGCTAGTGTTTGTTTCCCAGTCCTAAATGTAGTTGAATCACATGCAGTTTCTTGTCCTACAAGCAAGAGTTGTTTTCTGGTAAGAAGAGTCACTATTGTGCTCCCATTGTAATACACAGGGCAAATAGCACTGGCGTCTGTTCCCAGCATGTACTGTGTATTGGACTGAAGAGGATCTACTGTTCTTTTCAGTTTCCTAAGCAGAATTGAACTAGATATTGCCGTATTTGTAGGAAGCACAGTGCTTTTGTTCTGAGCAAACTCACTGTTCTGGTCCTATAGGAAAAACAGTAGAGTAGAAGAGTGCTCTTTTCTCAAAAGCAGAGTGTGTTTCTTGTAAGGCGAGCTAGCGTTTGTTTCCCAGTCCAAAATGGAGTTGAATCACATGCAGTTTTTGGTCCTACGAGCAAGAGTTGTTTTCTGGTAAGGAAAGTCATTATTGCGCTTGCATTGCCATACACAGTGCAAATAGCACTGGCGTCTGTTCCCAGCAAGTACAGTGTATTGGACTGAAGAGGAGCTACTGTTCTTGTCAGTTTCCTAAGCAGAGTTGAACTAGATATGGCCCCTGTGTGTCAGAAGCTGAGTTCTTTTGTTCTGAGCAAGCTCACTATTCGGACCCCATAGGAAAAACAGTAGAGTAGAAGAGTGCTCTTTTCTCAAAAGCAGAGTGTGTTTCTTGTAAGGCGAGCTAGCGTTTGTTTCCCAGTCCTAAATGGAGTTGAATCACATGCAGTTTCTGGTCCTACCAGCAAGAGTTGTTTTCTTTTAAGGAAAGTCACTATTGCGCTCCCATTGCCATACACAGTGCAAATAGCACTCACGTCTGTTCCCATCAAGTACAGTGTATTGGACTGAAGCGGAGCTACTGTTCTTGTCAGTTTCCTAAGCAGAGTTGAACTAGATATGGCCCGTGTGTGTAGGAAGCACAGTTCTTTTGTTCTGAGCAAGCTCACTGTTCGGACCACATAGAAAAGACATTAGAGTAGAAGAGTGCTCTTTTCTCAAAAGCAGAGTGTGTTTCTTGTAAGGCGAGCTAGTGTTTGTTTCCCAGTCCTAAATGTAGTTGAATCACATGCAGTTTCTTGTCCTACAAGCAAGAGTTGTTTTCTGGTAAGAAGAGTCACTATTGTGCTCCCATTGTAATACACAGGGCAAATAGCACTGGCGTCTGTTCCCAGCATGTACTGTGTATTGGACTGAAGAGGATCTACTGTTCTTTTCAGTTTCCTAAGCAGAATTGAACTAGATATTGCCGTATTTGTAGGAAGCACAGTTCTTTTGTTCTGAGCAAACTCACTGTTCTGGTCCTATAGGAAAAACAGTAGAGTAGAAGAGTGCTCTTTTCTCAAAAGCAGAGTGTGTTTCTTGTAAGGCGAGCTAGCGTTTGTTTCCCAGTCCAAAATGGAGTTGAATCACATGCAGTTTTTGGTCCTACGAGCAAGAGTTGTTTTCTGGTAAGGAAAGTCATTATTGCGCTTGCATTGCCATACACAGTGCAAATAGCACTGGCGTCTGTTCCCAGCAAGTACAGTGTATTGGACTGAAGAGGAGCTACTGTTCTTGTCAGTTTCCTAAGCAGAGTTGAACTAGATATGGCCCCTGTGTGTCAGAAGCTGAGTTCTTTTGTTCTGAGCAAGCTCACTATTCGGACCCCATAGGAAAAACAGTAGAGTAGAAGAGTGCTCTTTTCTCAAAAGCAGAGTGTGTTTCTTGTAAGGCGAGCTAGCGTTTGTTTCCCAGTCCTAAATGGAGTTGAATCACATGCAGTTTCTGGTCCTACCAGCAAGAGTTGTTTTCTTTTAAGGAAAGTCACTATTGCGCTCCCATTGCCATACACAGTGCAAATAGCACTCGCGTCTGTTCCCATCAAGTACAGTGTATTGGACTGAAGCGGAGCTACTGTTCTTGTCAGTTTCCTAAGCAGAGTTGAACTAGATATGGCCCGTGTGTGTAGGAAGCACAGTTCTTTTGTTCTGAGCAAGCTCACTGTTCGGACCACATAGAAAAGACATTAGAGTAGAAGAGTGCTCTTTTCTCAAAAACAGAGTGTGTTTCTTGTAAGGCGAGCTAGTGTTTGTTTCCCAGTCAGAAATGGAGTTGAATCCCATGCAGTTTCTGGTCCTACGAGCAAGAGGTGTTTTCTAATAAGAAGAGTCACTATTGCGCTCCCATTGTCATACAGAGGACAAATAGCACTGGCGTCTGTTCCCTGCATGTACAGTTTATTGGACTGAAAAGAATCTACTGTTCTTGTCAGTTTCCTAAGCAGAATTGGACTAGATATGGCCGTATTTGTAGGAATCACAGTTCTTTTGTTCTGAGCAAACTCACTGTTCTGGCCCTATAGGAAAAACAGTAGAGTAGATGTGTGCTCTTTTCTCAAAAGCAGAGTGTGTTTCTTGTAAGGCGAGCTAGCGTTTGTTTCCCAGTCCTAAATGGAGTTGAATCACATGCAGTTTCTGGTCCTACCAGCAAGAGTTGTTTTCTTTTAAGGAAAGTCACTATTGCGCTCCCATTGCCATACACAGTGCAAATAGCACTCGCGTCTGTTCCCAGCAAGTACAGTGTATTGGACTGAAGCGGAGCTACTGTTCTTGTCAGTTTCCTAAGCAGAGTTGAACTAGATATGGCCCGTGTGTGTAGGAAGCACAGTTCTTTTGTTCTGAGCAAGCTCAATGTTCGGACCCCATAGGAACCAAAGTAGAGTAGAAGACTGCTCTTTTCTCAAAAGCAGAGTGTGTTTCTTGTAAGGCAATTTACCGTTTGTTTCCCAGTCCTAAATGGAGTTGAATCACATGCAGTTTTTGGACCTATGAGCAAGAGTTGTTTTCAGGTAAGGAAAGTCACTCTTGCGCTCCCATTGCTATACACAGTGCAAATAGCACTTGCGTCTGTTCCCAGCAAGTACAGTGTATTGGACTGAAGCGGAGCTACTGTTCTTGTCAGTTTCCTAAGCAGAGTTGAACTAGATATGGCCCCTGTGTGTAGGAAGCACTGTTCTTTTGTTCTGAGCAAGCTCACTGTTCGGACCCCCTAGGAAACACAATAGAGTAGAAGAGTGCTCTTTTCTCAAAAGCAGAGTGTGTTTCTTGTAAGGCGAGCTAGCGTTTGTTTCCCAGTCCTAAATGGAGTTGAATCACATGCAGTTTTTGGTCCTATGAGCAAGAGTTGTTTTCTGGTAAGGAAAGTCACTCTTGCACTCCCATTGAAATACAAAGTGCAAATAGCACTCGCGTCTGTTCCCAGCAAGTACAGTGTATTGGACTGAAGCGGAGCTACTGTTCTTGTCAGTTTCCTAAGCAGAGTTGAACTAGATATGGCCCCTGTGTGTAGGAAGCACAGTTCTTTTGTTCTGAGCAAGCTCACTGTTCGTACCACATAGGAAATACAGTAGAGTAGAAGAGTGCTCTTTTCTCAAAAGCAGAGTGTGTTTCTTGTAAGGCGAGCTAGTGTTTGTTTCCCAGTCAGAAATGGAGTTGAATCCCATGCAGTTTCTGGTCCTACGAGCAAGAGGTGTTTTCTCATAAGAAGAGTCACTATTGCGCTCCCATTTTCATACAGAGGACAAATAGCACTGGTGTCTGTTCCCTGCATGTACAGTGTATTGGACTGAAGTGGAGCTACTGTTCTTGTCAGTTTCCTAAGCAGAGTTGAACTAGATATGGCCCGTGTGTGGAGGAAGCACAGTTCTGTTGTTCTGAGCAAGCTCACTGTTCGGACCCCATAGGAAACACAGTAGAGTAGAAGAGTGCTCTTTTCTCAAAAGCAGAGTGTGTTTCTTGTAAGGCGAGCTAGTGTTTGTTTCCCAGTCCTAAATGTAGTTGAATCACATGCCATTTCTTGTCCTACGAGGAAGAGTTGTTTTCTGGTAAGAAAAGTCACTATTGTGCTCCCATTGTAATACACAGGGCAAATAGCACTGGCGTCTGTTCCCAGCATGTACTGTGTATTGGACTGAAGAGGATCTACTGTTCTTGTCAGTTTCCTAAGCAGAATTGAACTAGATATGGCCGTATTTGTAGTAATCACAGTTCTTTTGTTCTGAGCAAACTCACTCTTCTGGCCCTATAGGAAAAACAGTAGAGTAGAAGAGTGCTCTTTTCTCAAAAGCAGAGTGTGTTTCTTGTAAGGCTTGCTAGCGTTTGTTTCCCAGTCCTAAATGGAGTTGAATCACATGCAGTTTTTGGTCCTACGAGCAAGAGTTTTTTTCTGGTAAGGAAAGTCATTATTTTGCTTGCATTGCCATACACAGTGCAAATAGCACTGGCGTCTGTTCCCAGCAAGTACAGTGTATTGGACTGAAGAGGAGCTACTGTTCTTGTCAGTTTCCTAAGCAGAGTTGAACTAGATATGGCCCCTGTGTGTCGGAAGCAGAGTTCTTTTGTTCTGAGCAAGCTCACTATTTGGACCCCATAGGAAAACCAGTAGAGTAGAAGAGTGCTCTTTTCTCAAAAGCAGAGTGTGTTTCTTGTAAGGCGAGCTAGCGTTTGTTTCCCAGTCCTAAATGGAGTTGAATCACATGCAGTTTCTGGTCCTACCAGCAAGAGTTGTTCTCTTTTAAGGAAAGTCACTATTGCGCTCCCATTGCCATACACAGTGCAAATAGCACTTGCGTCTGTTCCCAGCAAGTACAGTGTATTGGATTGAAGCGGAGCTACTGTTCTTGTCAGTTTCCTAAGCAGAGTTGAAGTAGATATGGCCCGTGTGTGTAGGAAGCACAGTTCTTTTGTTCTGAGCAAGCTCAATGTTTGGACCCCTTAGGAACCAAAGTAGAGTAGAAGACTGCTCTTTTCTCAAAAGCAGAGTGTGTTTCTTGTAAGGCAAGTTACCTTTTGTTTCCCAGTCCTAAATGGAGTTGAATCACATGCAGTTTTTGGTCCTATGAGCAAGAGTTGTTTTCAGGTAAGGAAAGTCACTCTTGCGCTCCCATTGCCATACACAGTGCAAATAGCACTTGCGTCTGTTCCCAGCAAGTACAGTGTATTGGACTGAAGCGGAGCTACTGTTCTTGTCAGTTTCCTAAGCAGAGTTGAACTAGATATGGCCCCTTTGTGTAGGAAGCACAGTTCTTTTGTTCTGAGCAAGCTCACTGTTCGGACCACATAGAAAAGACATTAGAGTAGAAGAGTGCTCTTTTCTCAAAAACAGAGTGTGTTTCTTGTAAGGCGAGCTAGTGTTTGTTTCCCAGTCAGAAATGGAGTTGAATCCCATGCAGTTTCTGGTCCTACGAGCAAGAGGTGTTTTCTAATAAGAAGAGTCACTATTGCGCTCCCATTGTCATACAGAGGACAAATAGCACTGGCGTCTGTTCCCTGCATGTACAGTTTATTGGACTGAAAAGAATCTACTGTTCTTGTCAGTTTCCTAAGCAGAATTGGACTAGATATGGCCGTATTTGTAGGAATCACAGTTCTTTTGTTCTGAGCAAACTCACTTTTCTGGCCCTATAGTAAATGCAGTAGAGTAGAAGAGTGCTCTTTTCTCAAAAGCAGAGTGTGTTTCTTGTAAGGCGAGCTAGCGTTTGTTTTCCAGTCCTAAATGGACTTGATTCACATGCAGTTTTTGGTCTTACACGCAAGAGTTGCTTTCAAGTAAGGAAAGACACTATTGTGCTCCTATTGCCATACACAGTGCAAATAGAACTCGCATCTGTTCCCAGCAAGTACAGTGTATTGGACTGAAGAGGAGCTACTTCTCTTGTCAGTTTCCTAAGCAGAGTTGAACTAGATATGGCCCGGATGTAGGAAGCACAGTTCTTTTGTTCTGAGCAAGCTCTCTGTTCGGACCCCATAGGAAATACAGTAGAGTAGAAGAGTGCTCTTTTCTCAAAAGCAGAGTGTGTTTCTTGTAAGGCGAGCTAGCGTTTGTTTCCCAGTCCTAAATGGAGTTGAATCCCATGCAGTTTCTGGTCCTACCAGCAAGAGTTGTTTTCTGGTAAGAAGAGTCACTATTGTGCTCCCATTGCTGTACACAGTGTAAATAGCACTCGCGTCTGTTGCCAGGAAATACAGTGTATTGGACTGAAGAGGAGCTACTGTTCTTGTCAGTTTCCTAAGCAGAGTTGAACTAAATATGGCCCGTGTGTATAGGAAGCACAGTTCTTTTGTTCTGGCAAGCTCACTGTTCTGGCACTATAGGAAACACAGTAGAGTAGAAGAGTGCTCTTTTCTCAAAAGCAGAGTGTGTTTCTTGTAAGGCGAGCTAGCGTTTGTTTACAAGTCCTAAATGGAGTTGAATCCCATGCAGATTCTGGTCCTACGACCAAGAGTTGTTTTCTGGTAAGAAGAGTCACTATGGTGCTCCCATTGTCATACACAGGGCAAATAGCACTGGCGTCTGTTCCCAGCATGTACAGTGTATTGGACTGAAGAGGATCTACTGTTCTTGTCAGGTTCCTAAGCAGAGTTGAACTAGATATGACCCGTGTGTGTAGGAAGCACATTTCTTTTGTTCTGAGCAAGCTCTCTGTTTTGGCCCTACAGGAAACACAGTAGAGTAAAAGAGTGCTCTTTTCTCAAAAGCAGAGTGTGTTTCTTGTAAGGAGAGGTAGTGTTTGTTTCCCAGTCCTAAATGGAGTTGAATCACATGCAGTTTCTAGTCCTACGAGCAAGAGTTGTTTTCTGGTAAGAAGAGTCACTATTGCGCTCCCATTTTCATACACAGGGCAAATAGCACTGGCGTCTGTTCCCAGCAAGTACAGTGTATTGGACTGAAGAGGAGCTACTGTTCTTGTCAGTTTCCTAAGCAGAGGAGAACTAGATATGGTTCGTGTGTGTAGGAAGCACAGTTCTTTTGTTCTGAGCAAGCTAACTGTTCGGATCCCATAGGAAACACAGTAGAGTAGAAGAGAGCTCTTTTCTCAAAAGCAGAGTGTGTTTCTTGTAAGGTAAGCTAGCGTTTTTTTCCCAGTCCTAAGTGGAGTTGAATCATATGCAGTTTCTGGTCCTAAGAGCAAGAGATGTTTTCTGGTAAGAAGAGTCACTACTGTGCTCCCATTGCTGTACACAGTTTAAATAGCACTCGCGTCTGTTCCCAGCAAGTACAGTGTATTGGAATGAAGAGGAGCTACTGTTCTCGTCAGTTTCCTAAGCATTGTTGAACTAGATATGGCCCGTGTGTAGGAAGCACAGTACTTTGTATTGGACTGAAGCGGAGCTACTGTTCTTATCAGTTTACTAAGCAGAGTTGAACTAGATATGGCCCCTGTGTGTAGGAAGCACAGTTCTTTTGTTCTGAGCAAGCTCACTGTTCGGACGACATAGAAAACACATTAGAGTAGAAGAGTGCTCTTTTCTCAAAAGCAGAGTGTGTTTCTTGTAAGGTGAGCTAGCGTTTTTTACCCAGTCATAAATGGAGTTGAATCACATGCAGTTTCTTGTCCTACAAGCAAGAGTTGTTTTCTGGTAAGAAGAGTCACTATTGAGCTCCCATTGACACATACAGAGCAAATAGCACTGGCGTCTGTTCCCAGCATGTACAGTGTATTGGACTGAACAGGAGCTACTGTTCTTGACAGTTTCCTAAGCAGAGTTGAACTAGATATGGCCAGTGTGTGTAGGTAGCACAGTTCTTTTGTTCTGAGCAAGCTCAATGTTCGGACCCCATATGAACCACAGTAGAATAGAAGACTACTCTTTTCTCAAAAGCAGAGTGTGTTTCTTGTAAGGCGAGCTAGCGTTTGTTTCCCATTCCTAAATGGAGTTGAATCACATCCAATTTTTGGTCCTACGAGCAAGAGTTGTTTTCTGGTAAGGAAAGTCACTATTGCACTCCCATTGCCATACACAGGGCAAATAGCACTCGCGTCTGTTCCCAGTAAGTGCAGTGTATTGGACTAAAGAGGAGCTACTGTTCTTGTCAGTTTCCTAAGCAGAGTTGAACTACATATGGCCCCTGTGTGTAGGAAGCACAGTTCTTTTGTTCTGAGCAAACTCACTGTTCTGGCCCTATAGGAACCACAGTAGAGTAGAAGAGTGCTCTTTTCTCAAAAGCAGAGTGTGTTTCTTGAATGGCGAGCTAGCGTTTGTTTCCCAGTCCTAAATGGAGTTGTATCACATGCAGTTTTTGGTCCTATGAGTAAGATTTGTTTTCTGGTAAGGAAAGTCACTATTGTGCTTCCATTTCCATACACAGTGCAAATAGCACTCGCATCTGTTCCCAGCAAGTACAGTGTATTGGACTGAAGCAGAGCTACTGTTCTTGTCAGTTTCCTAAGCAGAGTTGAACTAGATATGGCCCCTGTGTGTAGGAAGCATAGTTCTTTTGTTCTGAGCAAGCAAACTGTTGGGACCACATAGGAAACACAGAAGAGTAGAAGACTGCTCTTTCTCAAAAGCAGAGTGTGTTTCTTGTAAGGCGAACTAGTGTTTGTTTCCCAGTCAAAATGGAGTTGAATCCCATGCAGTTTCTGGTCCTATGAGCAAGAGGTGTTTTCCGTTAAAAAGAGTCACTATTGCGCTCCCATTGTCATAAACAGGGCAAACAGCACTGGCATCTGTTCCCAGCAAGTACATTGTATTGGACTGAAGCAGAGCTACTGTTCTTATCAGTTTACTAAGCAGAGTTGAACTAGATATGGCCCCTGTGTGTAGGAAGCACAGTTCTTTTGTTCTGAGCAAGCTCACTGTTCGGACGACATAGAAAACACATTAGAGTAGAAGAGTGCTCTTTTCTCAAAAGCAGAGTGTGTTTCTTATAAGGCAAACTAGCGTTTGTTTCCCAGTCAGAAATGGAGTTGAATCCCATGAAGTTTCTTGTCCTACCAGCAAGAGGTGTTTTCCGATAAGAAGAGTCACTATTGTGCTCCTATTGACATACACAGTGCAAATAGCACTTGCGTCTCTTCCCAGCTATTACAGTGTATTGGACTGCAGAGGAGCTACCGTTCCTGTCAGTTACCTAAGCAGAGTTGAACTAGATATGGCCCGTGTGTGTAGGAAGCACAGTTCTTTTGTTCTGAGCAAGCTCACTGTTCGGACCCCATAGGAAACACAGTAGAGTAGAAGAGTGCTCTTTTCTCAAAAACAGAGTGTGTTTCTTGTAAGGCGAGCTAGCATTTGTTTCCCAGTCCTAAACGGAGTTGAATCACATGCAGTTTCTTGTCCTATGAGCAAGAGTTGTTTTCTGGTAAGAAGAGTCACTATCGAGCTCCCATTGTCATACACAGGGCAAATAGCACTGGCGTCTGTTCCCAGCAAGTACAGTGTATTGGACTGAAGTGGAGCTACTGTTCTTGTCAGTTTCCTAAGCAGAGTTGAAGTAGATATGGCCCCTGTGTGTAGGAAGCACAGTTCTTTTGTTCTGAGCAAGCTCACTGTTCAAACCCCATAGAAAACACATTAGTTTAGAAGAGTGACATTTCTCAAAAGCAGAGTGTGTTTCTTATAAGGCGAGCTAGTGTTTGTTTCCCAGTCAGAAATGGAGTTGAATCCCATGCAGTTTCTGGTCCTACGAGCAAGAGGTGTTTTCTGATAAGAAAAGTCACTATTGCGCATCTATTGCCATACACAGAGCAAATAGCACTCGCGTCTGTTCCCAGCTAGTACAGTGTATTGGACTGAAGAGGAGCTACCGTTCTTGTCAGTTTCCTAAGCAGAGTTGAACTAGATATTGTCCGTGTGTGTAGGAAGCACAGTTCTTTTGTTCTGAGCAAGCTCACTCTTCGGACCCCATAGGAAACACAGTAGAGTAGAAGAGTGCTCTTTTCTCAAAAGCAGAGTGTGTTTCATGTAAGGCAAGCTAGCGTTTGTTTCCCAGTCCTAAGTGGAGTTGAATCACATCCTATTTTACGTCCTACAAGCAAGAGTTGTTTTCTGATAAGAAGAGTCACTATTGTGCTCCCATTGTCATACACAGGGCAAAGAGCACTGGCATCTGTTCCCAGCATGTACAGTGTATTGGACTGAAGAGGATCTACTGTGCTTGTAAGTTTCCTAAGAAGAATTGAACTAGATATGGCTGTATTTGTAGGAATCACAGTGCTTTTGTTCTGAGCAAACTCACTGTTCTGGCCCTATAGGAAACACAGTAGAGTAGAAGAGTGCTCTTTTCTCAAAAGCAGAGTGTGTTTCTTGTAAGGCAAGCTAGCGTTTGTTTCCCAGTCCTAAATGGAGTTGAATCACATGCAGTTTCTGGTCCTTCCAGCAAGAGTTGTTTTCTGGTAAGGAAAGTCACTATTGCGCTCCCATTGCCGTACACAGTGCAAATAGCACTCGCGTCTGTTCCCAGCAAGTACAGTGTATTGGACTGAAGCGGAGCTACTGTTCTTGTCAGTTTCCTAAGCAGAGTTGAACTAGATATGGCCCGTGTGTGTAGGAAGCACAGTTCTTTTGTTCTGTGCAAGCTCAATGAACGGACCCCATAGGAACCACAGTAGAGTAGAAGACTGCTCTTTTCTCAAAAGCAGAGTGTGTTTCTTGTAAGGCAAGCTACCGTTTGTTTCCCAGTTTTAAATGGAGTTGAATCACATGCAGTTTTTGGTCCTACGAGCAAGAGTTGTTTTCTGGTAAGGAAAGTCACTATTGCGCTCCCATTGCCATACACAGTGCAAATAGCACTCGCGTCTGTTCCCAACAAGTACAGTGTATTGGACTGAAGCGGAGCTACTGTTCTTGTCAGTTTCCTAAGCAGAGTTGAACTAGATATGGCCCCTGTGTGAAGGAAGCACAGTTCTTTTGTTCTGAGCAAGCTCACTGTTCAGACCACATAGGAAATACAGTAGAGTAGAAGAGTGCTCTTTTCTCAAAAGCAGAGTGTGTTTCTTGTAAGGCGAGCTAGCGTTTGTTTCCCAGTCCTAAATGGAGTTGAATCACATGCAGTTTTTGGTCCTATGAGCAAGAGTTGTTTTCTGGTTAGGAAAGTCATTATTGCGCTCGCATTGCCATACACAGTGCAAATAGCACTGGTGTCTGTTCCCAGCAAGTACAGTGTATTGGACTGAAGCGGAGCTACTGTTCTTGTCAGTTTCCTAAGCAGAGTTGAACTAGATATGGCCCCTGTGTGTAGGTAGCACAGTTCTTTTGTTCTGAGCAAGCTCACTGTTCAGACCCCATAGGAAACACAGTAGAGTAGAAGAGTGCTCTTTTCTCAAAAGCAGAGTGTGTTTCTTGTAAAGTGAGCTAGCATTTGTTTCCCAGTCCTAAATGGAGTTGAATCACATGCAGTTTCTTGTCCTACAAGCAAGAGTTGTTTTCTGGTAAGAAGAGTCACTATTGTGCTCCCATTGTCATTCACAGGGCAAATAACACTGGCGTCTGTTCCCAGCATGTACACTGTATTGGACTGAAGAAGATCTACTGTTCTTTTCAGTTTCCTAAGCATAATTGAACTAGATATGGCCGTATTTGTATGAAGCACATTTCTTTTGTTCTGAGCAAGCTCACTGTTCTGGCCCTATAGGAAACACAGTAGAGTAGAAGAATGCTCTTTTCTCAAAAGCAGAGTGTGTTTCTTGTAAGGCGAGCTAGCGTTTGTTTCCAAGTCCTAAATGGAGTTGAATCACATGCAGTTTTTGGTCCTATGAGCAAGAGTTGTTTTCTGGTAAGGAAAGTCACTCTTGCGCTCCCATTGAAATACAAAGTGCAAATAGCACTCGCGTCTGTTCCCAGCAAGTACAGTGTATTGGACTGAAGCGGAGCTACTGTTCTTTCAGTTTCCTAAGCAGAGTTGAACTAGATATGGCCCCTGTGTGTAGGAAGCACAGTTCTTTTGTTCTGAGCAAGCTCACTGTTCGTACCACATAGGAAAAACAGTAGAGTAGAAGAGTGCTCTTTTCTCAAAAGCAGAGTGTGTTTCTTGTAAGGCGAGCTAGTGTTTCTTTCCCAGTCAGAAATGGAGTTGAATCCCATGCAGTTTCTGGTCCTACGAGCAAGAGGTGTTTTCTCATAAGAAGAGTCACTATTGCGCTCCCATTGTCATACAGAGGACAAATAGCACTGGTGTCTGTTCCCTGCATGTACAGTGTATTGGACTGAAGTGGAGCTACTGTTCTTGTCAGTTTCCTAAGCAGAGTTGAACTAGATATGGCCCGTGTGTGGAGGAAGCACAGTTCTGTTGTTCTGAGCAAGCTCACTGTTCGGACCCCATAGGAAACAAAGTAGAGTAGAAGAGTGCTCTTTTCTCAAAAGCAGAGTGTGTTTCTTGTAAGGCGAGCTAGTGTTTGTTTCCCAGTCCTAAATGTAGTTGAATCACATGCAGTTTCTTGTCCTACAAGCAAGAGTTGTTTTCTGGTAAGAAGAGTCACTATTGTGCTCCCATTGTAATACACAGGGCAAATAGCACTGGCGTCTGTTCCCAGCATGTACTGTGTATTGGACTGAAGAGGATCTACTGTTCTTTTCAGTTTCCTAAGCAGAATTGAACTAGATATGGCCGTATTTGTAGGAAGCACAGTTCTTTTGTTCTGAGCAAACTCACTGTTCTGGTCCTATAGGAAAAACAGTAGAGTAGAAGAGTGCTCTTTTCTCAAAAGCAGAGTGTGTTTCTTGTAAGGCGAGCTAGCGTTTGTTTCCCAGTCCAAAATGGAGTTGAATCACATGCAGTTTTTGGTCCTACGAGCAAGAGTTGTTTTCTGGTAAGGAAAGTCATTATTGCGCTTGCATTGCCATACCCAGTGCAAATAGCACTGGCGTCTGTTCCCAGCAAGTACAGTGTATTGGACTGAAGAGGAGCTACTGTTCTTGTCAGTTTCCTAAGCAGAGTTGAACTAGATATGGCCCCTGTGTGTCAGAAGCTGAGTTCTTTTGTTCTGAGCAAGCTCACTATTCGGACCCCATAGGAAAAACAGTAGAGTAGAAGAGTGCTCTTTTCTCAAAAGCAGAGTGTGTTTCTTGTAAGGCGAGCTAGCGTTTGTTTCCCAGTCCTAAATGGAGTTGAATCACATGCAGTTTCTGGTCCTACCAGCAAGAGTTGTTTTCTTTAAGGAAAGTCACTATTGCGCTCCCATTGCCATACACAGTGCAAATAGCACTCGCGTCTGTTCCCATCAAGTACAGTGTATTGGACTGAAGCGGAGCTACTGTTCTTGTCAGTTTCCTAAGCAGAGTTGAACTAGATATGGCCCGTGTGTGTAGGAAGCACAGTTCTTTTGTTCTGAGCAAGCTCACTGTTCGGACCACATAGAAAAGACATTAGAGTAGAAGAGTGCTCTTTTCTCAAAAACAGAGTGTGTTTCTTGTAAGGCGAGCTAGTGTTTGTTTCCCAGTCAGAAATGGAGTTGAATCCCATGCAGTTTCTGGTCCTACGAGCAAGAGGTGTTTTCTAATAAGAAGAGTCACTATTGCGCTCCCATTGTCATACAGAGGACAAATAGCACTGGCGTCTGTTCCCTGCATGTACAGTTTATTGGACTGAAAAGAATCTACTGTTCTTGTCAGTTTCCTAAGCAGAATTGGACTAGATATGGCCGTATTTGTAGGAATCACAGTTCTTTTGTTCTGAGCAAACTCACTGTTCTGGCCCTATAGGAAAAACAGTAGAGTAGATGTGTGCTCTTTTCTCAAAAGCAGAGTGTGTTTCTTGTAAGGCGAGCTAGCGTTTGTTTCCCAGTCCTAAATGGAGTTGAATCACATGCAGTTTCTGGTCCTACCAGCAAGAGTTGTTTTCTTTTAAGGAAAGTCACTATTGCGCTCCCATTGCCATACACAGTGCAAATAGCACTCGCGTCTGTTCCCAGCAAGTACAGTGTATTGGACTGAAGCGGAGCTACTGTTCTTGTCAGTTTCCTAAGCAGAGTTGAACTAGATATGGCCCGTGTGTGTAGGAAGCACACTTCTTTTGTTCTGAGCAAGCTCAATGTTCGGACCCCATAGGAACCAAAGTAGAGTAGAAGACTGCTCTTTTCTCAAAAGCAGAGTGTGTTTCTTGTAAGGCAATTTACCGTTTGTTTCCCAGTCCTAAATGGAGTTGAATCACATGCAGTTTTTGGTCCTATGAGCAAGAGTTGTTTTCAGGTAAGGAAAGTCACTCTTGCGCTCCCATTGCTATACACAGTGCAAATAGCACTTGCGTCTGTTCCCAGCAAGTACAGTGTATTGGACTGAAGCGGAGCTACTGTTCTTGTCAGTTTCCTAAGCAGAGTTGAACTAGATATGGCCCCTTTGTGTAGGAAGCACAGTTCTTTTTTTCTGAGCAAGCTCACTGTTCGGACCACATAGAAAAGACATTAGAGTAGAAGAGTGCTCTTTTCTCAAAAACAGAGTGTGTTTCTTGTAAGGCGAGCTAGTGTTTGTTTCCCAGTCAGAAATGGAGTTGAATCCCATGCAGTTTCTGGTCCTACGAGCAAGAGGTGTTTTCTAATAAGAAGAGTCACTATTGCGCTCCCATTGTCATACAGAGGACAAATAGCACTGGCGTCTGTTCCCTGCATGTACAGTTTATTGGACTGAAAAGAATCTACTGTTCTTGTCAGTTTCCTAAGCAGAATTGGACTAGATATGGCCGTATTTGTAGGAATCACAGTTCTTTTGTTCTGAGCAAACTCACTGTTCTGGCCCTATAGGAAAAACAGTAGAGTAGAAGTGTGCTCTTTTCTCAAAAGCAGAGTGTGTTTCTTGTAAGGCGAGCTAGCGTTTGTTTCCCAGTCCTAAATGGAGTTGAATCCCATGCAGTTTTTGGTCCTATCAGCAAGAGTTGTTTTCTGATAAGAAGAGTCACTATTGCGCTCCTATTGCCATACACAGTACAAATAGCACTCGCGTCTGTTCCCAGCTAGGACAGTGTATTGGACTGAGGAGGAGCTACCGTTCTTGTCAGTTTCCTAAGCAGAGTTGAACTAGATATGGCCCGTGTGTGTAGGAAGCACAGTTCTTTTGTTCTGAGCAAGCTCAAATTTCAGACCCCATAGGAAACACAGTAGAGTAGAAGAGTGCTCTTTTCTCAAAAGCATAGTGTGTTTCTTGTAAGGCAAGCTAGCGTTTGTTTCCCAGTACTAAATGGAGATGAATCACATCCTGTTTTTGGTCCTACGAGCAAGAGTTGTTTTCTGGTAAGGAAAGTCACTATTGCGCTCCCATTGTCAGACACAGTGCAAATAGCACTCGCGTCTGTTCCCAGCAAGTACAGTGTATTGGACTGAAGAGGATCTACTGTTCTTGTCAGTTTCCTAAGCAGAATTGAACTAGATATGGCCGTATTTGTAGGAAGCACAGTTCTTTTGTTCTGAGCAAACTCACTGTTCTGGCCCTATAGGAAACACAGTAGAGTAGAAGAGTGCTCTTTTCTCAAAAGCAGAGTGTGTTTCTTGTAAGGCGAGCTAGCTTTGTTTCCCATTCCTAAATGGATTTGAAATACATGCAGTTTCTGGTCCTACGAGCAAGAGATGTTTTCTGGTAAGAAGAGTCACTATTGCGCTCCCATTGTCATAAACAGGGCAAATAGCACTGGCATCTGTTGCCAGCAAGTACAGTGTATTGGACTGAAGCGAAGCTACTATTCTTGTCAGTTTCCTAAGAAGAGTTGAACTAGATATGGCCCCTGAGTATAGGAAGCACAGTTCTTTTGTTCTGAGCAAGCTCACTTTTCGGACACCATAGAAAACACATTAGAGTAGAAGAGTGCTCTTTTCTCAAAAGCAGAGTGTGTTTCTTGTAAGGCGAGCTAGTGTTTGTTTCCCAGTCAGAAATGGAGTTGAATCCCACGCACTTTCTGGTCCTACCAGCAAGACGTGTTTCCGATAAGAAGAGTCACTATTGTGCTCCTATTGCCATACACACTGCAAATAGCACTCGCGTCTGTTCCCAGCTATTACAGTGTATTGGACTGAAGAGGAGCTACCGTTCTTGTCAGTTTCCTAAGCAGAGTTGAACTAGATATGGACCGTGTGTGTAGGAAGCACAGTTCTTTGTTCTGAGCAAGCTCACTGTTCAGACCCCATAGGAAACACAGTAGAGTAGAAGAGTGCTCTTTTCTCAAAAGCAGAGTGTGTTTCTTGTAAAGCGAGCTAGCATTTGTTTCCCAGTCCTAAATGGAGTTGAATCACATGCAGTTTCTTGTACTACGAGAAAGAGTTGTTTTCTGGTAAGAAGAGTCACTATTGTGCTCCCATTGTCATTCACAGTGCAAAAAACACTTGCGTCTGTTCCCAGCATGTACACTGTATTGGACTGAAGAGGATCTACTGTTCTTTTCAGTTTCCTAAGCATAATTGAACTAGATATGGCCGTATTTGTATGAAGCACAGTTCTTTTGTTCTGTGCAAGCTCACTGTTCTGGCCCTATAAGAAACACAGTAGAGTAGAAGAGTGCTCTTTTCTCAAAAGCAGAGTGTGTTTCTTGTAAGGCAAGCTAGCGTTTGTTTCCCATTCCTAAATGGAGTTGAATCATATGCAGTTTTTGGCCCTACGAGCAAGAGTTGTTTTCTGGTAAGGAAAGTTACTATTGAGCTCCCAATGCCATACACAGTGCAAATAGCACTCGCGTCTGTTCCCAGCAAGTACAGTGTATTGGACTGAAGAGGAGCTACTGTTCTTGTCAGTTTCCTAAGCAGAGTTGAACTAGATATGGCCCCTGTGTGTAGGAAGCACAGTTCTTTTGTTCTGAGCAAGCTCACTGTTCAGACCCCATAGGAAAAACAGTAGAGTAGAAGAGTGCTCTTTTCTCAAAAGCAGAGTGTGTTTCTTGTAATGCGAGCTAGTGTTTGTTTCCCAGTCAGAAATGGAGTTGAATCCCATGCAGTTTCTGGTCCTACGAGCAAGAGTTGTTTTCTCGTAAGAAGAGTCACTATTGTGCTCCCATTGTCATACACAGGGCAAATAGCACTGGCGTCTGTTCCCAGCAAGTACAGTGTATTGGACTGAAGCGGAGCTACTGTTCTTGTCAGTTTCCTAAGCAGAGTTGAACTACATATGGACCCTGTTTGTAGGAAGCACAGTTTTTTTGTTCTGAGCAAGCTCACTGTTCGGACCCCATAGAAAACACATTAGAGTAGAAGAGTGCTCTTTTCTCAAAAGCAGAGTGTGTTTCTTGTAAGGCGAGCTAGCGTTTGTTTCCCAGTCCTAAATGGAGTTGAATCACATACAGTTTTTGGTCCTACGAGCAAGAGTTGTTTTCTGGTAAGGAAAGTCACTATTGCACTCCCATTGCTATAGACAGTACAAGTAGCACTCGTGTCTGTTCCCAGGAAGTACAGTGTATTGGACTGAAGAGGAGCTACTGTTCTTGTCAGTTTCCTTAGCAGAGTTTAACTAGATATGGACCGTGTGTGTAGGAAGCACAGTTCTTTTGTTCTGAGAATGCTCACTGTTCTGGCCCTATAGGAAACACATTAGAGTAGAAGAGTGCTCCTTTCTCAATCCAGAGTGTGTTTCTTGTAAGTCGAGCTATCGTTTGTTTCCCAGTCCTAAACGGAGTTGAATCCCATGCAGTTTCTGGTCCTACCAGCAAGAGTTGTTTTCTGATAAGAAGAGTCACTATTGCGCTCCTATTGCCATACACAGTACAAATAGCACTCGCGTCTGTTCCCAGCTAGGACAGTGTATTGGACTGAAGAGGAGCTACCGTTCTTGTCAGTTTCCTAAGCAGAGTTGAACTAGAAATTGCCCCTGTGTGTAGGAAGCACAGTTCTTTTGTTCTGAGCAAGCTCACTCTTCAGACCCCATAGGAAACACAGTAGAGTAGAAGAGTGCTCTTTTCTCAAAAGCAGAGTGTGTTTCTTGTAAAGTGAGCTAGCATTTGTTTCCCAGTCCTAAATGGAGTTGAATCACATGCAGTTTCTTGTCCTATGAGCAAGACTTGTTTTCTGGTAAGAAGAGTCACTATTGTGCTCCCATTGTCATTCACAGGGCAAATAACACTGGCGTCTGTTCCCAGCATGTACACTGTATTGGACTGAAGAGGATCTACTGTTCTTTTCAGTTTCCTAAACATAATTGTACTAGATATGGCCGTATATGTATGAAGCACATTTCTTTTGTTCTGAGCAAGCTCACTGTTCTGGCCCTATAGGAAACACAGTAGAGTAGAAGAGTGCTCTTTTCTCAAAAGCAGAGTGTGTTTCTTGTAAGGCGAGCTAGCGTTTGTTTCCCAGTCCTAAATGGAGTTGAATCACATACAGTTTTTGGTCCTATGAGCAAGAGATGTTTTCTGGTAAGGAAAGTCACTCTTGTGCTCCCAATGCCATACACAGTGCAAATAGCAGTCGCGTCTGTTGCCAGCAAGTACAGTGTATTGGACTGAAGCGGAGCTACTGTTCTTGTCAGTTTGCTAAGCAGAGTTGAACTAGATATGGCCCCTGTGTGTAGGAAGCACTGTTCTTTTGTCCTGAGCAAGCTCACTTTTCGGACCCCCTAGGAAACACAGTAGAGTAGAAGAGTGCTCTTTTCTCAAAAGCAGAGTGTGTTTCTTGTAAGGCGAGCTAGCGTTTGTTTCCCAGTCCTAAATGGAGTTGAATCACATGCAGTTTTTGGTCCTATGAGCAAGAGTTGTTTTCTGGTAAGGAACGTCACTCTTGCGTTCCCATTGAAATACAAAGTGCAAATAGCACTCGCGTCTGTTCCCAGCAAGTACAGTGTATTGGACTGAAGCGAAGCTACTGTTCTTGTCAGTTTCCTAAGCAGAGTTGAACTAGATATGGCCCCTCTGTGTAGGAAGCACAGTTCTTTTGTTCTGAGCAAGCTCACTGTTCGGACCACATAGGAAATACAGTAGAGTAGAAGAGTGCTCTTTTCTCAAAAGCAGAGTGTGTTTCTTGTAAGGCGAGCTAGTGTTTGTTTCCCAGTCAGAAATGGAGTTGAATCCCATGCAGTTTCTGGTCCTACGAGCAAGAGGTGTTTTCTGATAAGAAGAGTCACTATTGTGCTCCCATTGTCATACACAGGGCAAATAGCACTGGCGTCTGTTCCCAGCATGTACAGTGTATTGGACTGAAGAGGATCTACTGTTCTTGTCAGTTTCCTAAGCAGAATTGAACTTGATATGGCCGTATTTGTAGGAATCACAGTTCTTTTGTTCTGAGCAAACTCACTGTTCTGGCCATATAGGAAAAACAGTAGAGTAGAAGAGTGCTCTTTTCTCAAAAGCAGAGTATGTTTCTTGTAAGGCGAGCTATCGTTTGTTTCCCAGTCCTAAATGGAGTTGAATCCCATGCAGTTTCTGGTCCTATCAGCAAGAGTTGTTTTCTGATAAGAAGAGTCACTATTGAGCTCCTATTGCCATACACAGTACAAATAGCACTCGCGTCTGTTCCCAGCTAGGACAGTGTATTGGACTGAGGAGGAGCTACTGTTCTTGTCAGTTTCCTAAGCAGAGTTGAACTAGATATGGCCCGTGTGTGTAGGAAGCACAGTTCTTTTGTTCTGAGCAAGCTCAAATTTCAGACCCCATAGGAAACACAGTAGAGTAGAAGAGTGCTCTTTTCTCAAAAGCACAGTGTGTTTCTTGTAAGGCAAGCTAGCGTTTGTTTCCCAGTACTAAATGGAGATGAATCACATCCTGTTTTTGGTCCTACGAGCAAGAGTTGTTTTCTGGTAAGGAAAGTCACTATTGCGCTCCCATTGTCAGACACAGTGCAAATAGCACTCGCGTCTGTTCCCAGCAAGTACAGTGTATTGGACTGAAGAGGATCTACTGTTCTTGTCAGTTTCCTAAGCAGAATTGAACTAGATATGGCCGTATTTGTAGGAAGCACAGTTCTTTTGTTCTGAGCAAACTCACTGTTCTGGCCCTATAGGAAACACAGTAGAGTAGAAGAGTGCTCTTTTCTCAAAAGCAGAGTGTGTTTCTTGTAAGGCGAGCTAGCTTTGTTTCCCATTCCTAAATGGATTTGAAATACATGCAGTTTCTGATCCTACGAGCAAGAGATGTTTTCTGGTAAGAAGAGTCACTATTGCGCTCCCATTGTCATAAACAGGGCAAATAGCACTGGCATCTGTTGCCAGCAATTACAGTGTATTGGACTGAAGCGAAGCTACTGTTCTTGTCAGTTTCCTAAGAAGAGTTGAACTAGATATGGCCCCTGAGTATAGGAAGCACAGTTCTTTTGTTCTGAGCAAGCTCACTTTTCGGACCCCATAGAAAACACATTAGAGTAGAAGAGTGCTCTTTTCTCAAAAGCAGAGTGTGTTTCTTGTAAGGCGAGCTAGTGTTTGTTTCCCAGTCAGAAATGGAGTTGAATCCCATGCACTTTCTGGTCCTACCAGCAAGACGTGTTTCCGATAAGAAGAGTAACTATTGTGCTCCTATTGCCATACACACTGCAAATAGCACTCGCGTCTGTTCCCAGCTATTACAGTGTATTGGACTGAAGAGGAGCTACCGTTCTTGTCAGTTTCCTAAGCAGAGTTGAACTAGATATGGACCGTGTGTGTAGGAAGCACAGTTCTTTTGTTCTGAGCAAGCTCACTGTTCGGACCCCATAGGAAATACAGTAGAGTAGAAGAGTGCTCTTTTTTCAAAAGCAGAGTGTGTTTCTTGTAAGGCGAGCTAGCGTTTGTTTCCCAGTCCTAAATGGAGTTGAATCACAAGCAGTTTTTGGTCCTATGAGCAAGAGTTGTTTTCTGGTAAGAAAAGTCATTATTGTGCTCGCATTGCCATACACAGTGCAAATAGCACTGGTGTCTGTTCCCAGCAAGTACAGTGTATTGGACTGAAGCGGAGCTACTGTTCTTGTCAGTTTCCTAAGCAGAGTTGACACTAGATATTGCCCCTGTGTGTAGGAAGCACAGTTCTTTTGTTCTGAGCAAGCTCACTGTTCAGACCCCATAGGAAACACAGTAGAGTAGAAGAGTGCTCTTTTCTCAAAAGCAGAGTGTGTTTCTTGTAAGGCGAGCTAGTGTTTGTTTCCCAGTCAGAAATGTAGTTGAATCACACGCAGTTTCTTGTCCTATGAGCAAGAGTTTTTTTCTGGTAAGAAGAGTCACTATTGTGCTCCCATTGTCATACACAGGGCAAATAGCACTGGCGTCTGTTCCCAGCATGTACAGTGTATTGGACTGAAGAGGATCTACTGTTCTTGTCAGTTTCCTAAGCAGAATTGAACTAGATATGGCCGTATTTGTAGGAATCACAGTTCATTTGTTCTGAGCAAACTCACTGTTCTGGCCATATAGGAAAAACAGTAGAGTAGAAGAGTGCTCTTTTCTCAAAAGCAGAGTGTGTTACTTGTAAGGCTAGCTAGCGTTTGTTTCCCAGTCCTAAATGGAGTTGAATCACGTGCAGTTTTTGGTCCTAAGAGCAAGAGTTGTTTTCTGGTAAGGAAAGTCATTATTGCGCTCGCATTGCCATACACAGTGCAAATAGCACTCGTGTCTGTTCCCAGCAAATACAGTGTATTGGACTGAATAGGAGCTACTCTTCTTGTCAGTTTCCTAAGCAGAGTTGAACTACATATGGCCCGTGTGTGTAGGAAGCACAGTTCTTTTGTTCTGAGCAAGCTCAATGTTCGGACCCAATAGGAAACACAGTAGAGTAGAAGAGTGCTCTTTTCTCAAAAGCAGAGAGTGTTTCTTGTAAGGCAAGCTAGCGTTTGTTTCCCAGTACTAAATGGAGTTGAATCACATCCTGTTTTTGGTCCTACGAGCAAGAGTTGTTTTCTGGTAAGGAAAGTCACTATTGCGCTCCCATTGTCAGACACAGGGCAAATAGCACTGGCGTCTGTTCCCAGCAAGTACAGTGTATTGGAATGAAGAGGATCTACTGTTCTTTTCAGTTTCCTAAGCAGAATTGAACTAGATATGGCCGTATTTGTAGGAAGCACAGTTCTTTTGTTCTGAGCAAACTCACTGTTCTGGCACTATAGGAAACACAGTAGAGTAGAAGATTGCTCTTTTCTCAAAAGCAGAGTGTGTTTCTTGTAAGGTGAGCTAGCGTTTGTTTCCCAGTCCTAAATGGAGTTGAATCACATGCAGTTTCTGGTCCTACCAGCAAGCTTGTTTTCTGGTAAGGAAAGTCAATATTGCGCTGCCATTGCCATATACAGTGCAAATAGCACTCGCGTCTGTTCCCAGCAAGTACAGTGTATTGGACTGAAGAGGAGCTACTATTCTTGTCAGTTTCCTAAGCAGAGTTGAACTAGATATGGCCCCTGTGTGTAGAAAGCACAGTTCTTTTTTTCTGAGCAAGCTCACTGTTCGGACCCCATAGGAAACACAGTCGAGTAGAAGAGTGCTCTTTTCTCAAAAGCAGAGTGTGTTTCTTGTAAGGCGAGCTAGTGTTTGTTTCCCAGTCAGAAATGGAGTTGAATCCCATGCAGTTTCTGGTCCTACGTGCAAGAGGTGTTTTCTGATAAGAAGAGTCAGTATTGCGCTCCCATTGTCATACAGAGGACAAATAGCACTAGCGTCTGTTCCCTGCATGTACAGTGTATTGGACTGAAGAGGAGCTACTGTTCATGTCAGTTTCCTAAGCAGAGTTGAAATAGATATGGCCCGTGTGTGGAGGAAGCACAGTTCTTTTGTTCTTAGCAAGCTCACTGTTCGGACCCCATAGGATACACAGTAGAGTAGAAGAGTGCTCTTTTCTCAAAAGCAGAGTGTGTTTCTTGTAAGGCGAGCTAGCGTTTGTTTCCCAGTCCTAAATGGAGTTGAATCACATGCAGTTTTTGGTCCTACGAGCAAGAGTTGTTTTCTCGTAAGCAAAGTCACTATTGTGCTCCCATTGCCATACACAGTGAAAATAGCACTCGTGTCTGTTCCCAGCAAGTACAGTGTATTGGACTGAAGAGGAGGTACTCTTCTTGTCAGTTTCCTAAGCAGAGTTGAACTACATATGGCCCGTGTGTGTAGGAAGCACAGTTCTTTTGTTCTGAGCAAGCTCAATGTTCGGACCCCATAGGAAACACAGTAGAATAGAAGACTGCTCTTTTCTCAAAAGCAGAGTGTGTTTCTTGTAAGGCGAGCTAGAGTTTGTTTCCCAGTCCTAAATGGAGTTGAATCACATGCAGTTTTTGGTCCTATGAGCAAGAGTTGTTTTCTCGTAAGCAAAGTCACTATTGTGCTCCCATTGCCATACACAGTGCAAAAAGCACTGGCGTCTGTTCCAGCAAGTTCAGTGTATTGGACTGAAGAGGAGCTACTATTCTTGTCAGTTTCCTAAGCAGAGTTTAACTACATATGGCCCGTGTGTGTAGGAAGCACAATTCTTTTGTTCTGAGCAAGCTCAACGTTCCGACCCCATATGAACCACAGTAGAATAGAAGACTGCTCTTTTCTCAAAAGCAGAGTGTGTTTCTTGTAAGGCGAGCTAGCGTTTGTTTCCCAGTCCTAAATGGAGTTGAATCACATGCAGTTTTTGTTCCTATGAGCAAGAGTTGTTTTCTGGTAAGAAGAGTCACTATTGCGCTCCCATTGTCATACACAGGGCAAATAGAACTGGCGTCTGTTCCCAGCATGTACAGTGTATTGGACTGAAGAGGATCTACTGTTCTTGTCAGTTTCCTAAGCAGAATTGAATTAGATAAGGCCGTATTTGTAGGAAGCACAGTTCTTTTGTTCTGAGAAAACTCACTGTTCTGGCCCTATAGGAAACACAGTAGAGTAGAAGAGTGCTCTTTTCTCAAAAGCAGAGTGTGTTTCTTGTAATGCGAGCTAGTGTTTGTTTCCCAGTCAGAAATGGAGTTGAATCCCATGCAGTTTCTGGTCCTACGAGCAAGAGTTGTTTTCTTTTAAGAAGAGTCACTATTACGCTCCCATTGTCATACACAGGGCAAATAGCACTGGCGTCAGTTCCCAGCAAGTACAGTGTATTAGACTGAAGCGGAGCTACTGTTCTTGTCAGTTTCCTAAGCAGAGCTGAACTAGATATGGCCCCTGTGTGTAGGAAGCACAGTTCTTTTGTTCTGAGCAAACTCACTGTTCTGGCCCTATAGGAGACACAGTAGAGTAGAAGTGTGCTCTTTTCTCAAAAGCAGAGTGTGTTTCTTGTAAGGCAAGCTAGCGTTTGTTTCCCAGTACTAAATGGAGATGAATCACATCCTGTTTTTGGTCCTACGAGCAAGAGTTGTTTTCTGGTAAGGAAAGTCACTATTGCGCTCCCATTGTCAGACACAGTGCAAATAGCACTCGCGTCTGTTCCCAGCAAGTACAGTGTATTGGACTGAAGAGGATCTACTGTTCTTGTCAGTTTCCTAAGCAGAATTGAACTGGATATGGCCGTATTTGTAGGAAGCACAGTTCTTTTGTTCTGAGCAAACTCACTGTTCTGGCCCTATAGGAAACACAGTAGAGTAGAAGAGTGCTCTTTTCTCAAAAGCAGAGTGTGTTTCTTGTAAGGCGAGCTAGCTTTGTTTCCCATTCCTAAATGGATTTGAAATACATGCAGTTTCTGATCCTACGAGCAAGAGATGTTTTCTGGTAAGAAGAGTCACTATTGCGCTCCCATTGTCATAAACAGGGCAAATAGCACTGGCATCTGTTGCCAGCAAGTACAGTGTATTGGACTGAAGCGAAGCTACTGTTCTTGTCAGTTTCCTAAGAAGAGTTGAACTAGATATGGCCCCTGAGTATAGGAAGCACAGTTCTTTTGTTCTGAGCAAGCTCACTTTTCGGACCCCATAGAAAACACATTAGAGTAGAAGAGTGCTCTTTTCTCAAAAGCAGAGTGTGTTTCTTGTAAGGCGAGCTAGTGTTTGTTTCCCAGTCAGAAATGGAGTTGAATCCCACGCACTTTCTGGTCCTACCAGCAAGACGTGTTTCCGATAAGAAGAGTAACTATTGTGCTCCTATTGCCATACACACTGCAAATAGCACTCGCGTCTGTTCCCAGCTATTACAGTGTATTGGACTGAAGAGGAGCTACCGTTCTTGTCAGTTTCCTAAGCAGAGTTGAACTAGATATGGACCGTGTGTGTAGGAAGCACAGTTCTTTTGTTCTGAGCAAGCTCACTGTTCGGACCCCATAGGAAATACAGTAGAGTAGAAGAGTGCTCTTTTTTCAAAAGCAGAGTGTGTTTCTTGTAAGGCGAGCTAGCGTTTGTTTCCCAGTCCTAAATGGAGTTGAATCACAAGCAGTTTTTGGTCCTATGAGCAAGAGTTGTTTTCTGGTAAGAAAAGTCATTATTGTGCTCGCATTGCCATACACAGTGCAAATAGCACTGGTGTCTGTTCCCAGCAAGTACAGTGTATTGGACTGAAGCGGAGCTACTGTTCTTGTCAGTTTCCTAAGCAGAGTTGACACTAGATATTGCCCCTGTGTGTAGGAAGCACAGTTCTTTTGTTCTGAGCAAGCTCACTGTTCAGACCCCATAGGAAACACAGTAGAGTAGAAGAGTGCTCTTTTCTCAAAAGCAGAGAGTGTTTCTTGTAAGGCAAGCTAGCGTTTGTTTCCCAGTACTAAATGGAGTTGAATCACATCCTGTTTTTGGTCCTACGAGCAAGAGTTGTTTTCTGGTAAGGAAAGTCACTATTGCGCTCCCATTGTCAGACACAGGGCAAATAGCACTGGCGTCTGTTCCCAGCAAGTACAGTGTATTGGAATGAAGAGGATCTACTGTTCTTTTCAGTTTCCTAAGCAGAATTGAACTAGATATGGCCGTATTTGTAGGAAGCACAGTTCTTTTGTTCTGAGCAAACTCACTGTTCTGGCCCTATAGGAAACACAGTAGAGTAGAAGATTGCTCTTTTCTCAAAAGCAGAGTGTGTTTCTTGTAAGGTGAGCTAGCGTTTGTTTCCCAGTCCTAAATGGAGTTGAATCACATGCAGTTTCTGGTCCTACCAGCAAGCTTGTTTTCTGGTAAGGAAAGTCAATATTGCGCTGCCATTGCCATATACAGTGCAAATAGCACTCGCGTCTGTTCCCAGCAAGTACAGTGTATTGGACTGAAGAGGAGCTACTATTCTTGTCAGTTTCCTAAGCAGAGTTGAACTAGATATGGCCCCTGTGTGTAGAAAGCACAGTTCTTTTTTTCTGAGCAAGCTCACTGTTCGGACCCCATAGGAAACACAGTCGAGTAGAAGAGTGCTCTTTTCTCAAAAGCAGAGTGTGTTTCTTGTAAGGCGAGCTAGTGTTTGTTTCCCAGTCAGAAATGGAGTTGAATCCCATGCAGTTTCTGGTCCTACGTGCAAGAGGTGTTTTCTGATAAGAAGAGTCAGTATTGCGCTCCCATTGTCATACAGAGGACAAATAGCACTAGCGTCTGTTCCCTGCATGTACAGTGTATTGGACTGAAGAGGAGCTACTGTTCATGTCAGTTTCCTAAGCAGAGTTGAAATAGATATGGCCCGTGTGTGGAGGAAGCACAGTTCTTTTGTTCTTAGCAAGCTCACTGTTCGGACCCCATAGGATACACAGTAGAGTAGAAGAGTGCTCTTTTCTCAAAAGCAGAGTGTGTTTCTTGTAAGGCGAGCTAGCGTTTGTTTCCCAGTCCTAAATGGAGTTGAATCACATGCAGTTTTTGGTCCTACGAGCAAGAGTTGTTTTCTCGTAAGCAAAGTCACTATTGTGCTCCATTGCCATACACAGTGAAAATAGCACTCGTGTCTGTTCCCAGCAAGTACAGTGTATTGGACTGAAGAGGAGGTACTCTTCTTGTCAGTTTCCTAAGCAGAGTTGAACTACATATGGCCCGTGTGTGTAGGAAGCACAGTTCTTTTGTTCTGAGCAAGCTCAATGTTCGGACCCCATAGGAAACACAGTAGAATAGAAGACTGCTCTTTTCTCAAAAGCAGAGTGTGTTTCTTGTAAGGCGAGCTAGAGTTTGTTTCCCAGTCCTAAATGGAGTTGAATCACATGCAGTTTTTGGTCCTATGAGCAAGAGTTGTTTTCTCGTAAGCAAAGTCACTATTGTGCTCCCATTGCCATACACAGTGCAAAAAGCACTGGCGTCTGTTCCAGCAAGTTCAGTGTATTGGACTGAAGAGGAGCTACTATTCTTGTCAGTTTCCTAAGCAGAGTTTAACTACATATGGCCCGTGTGTGTAGGAAGCACAATTCTTTTGTTCTGAGCAAGCTCAACGTTCCGACCCCATATGAACCACAGTAGAATAGAAGACTGCTCTTTTCTCAAAAGCAGAGTGTGTTTCTTGTAAGGCGAGCTAGCGTTTGTTTCCCAGTCCTAAATGGAGTTGAATCACATGCAGTTTTTGTTCCTATGAGCAAGAGTTGTTTTCTGGTAAGAAGAGTCACTATTGCGCTCCCATTGTCATACACAGGGCAAATAGAACTGGCGTCTGTTCCCAGCATGTACAGTGTATTGGACTGAAGAGGATCTACTGTTCTTGTCAGTTTCCTAAGCAGAATTGAATTAGATAAGGCCGTATTTGTAGGAAGCACAGTTCTTTTGTTCTGAGAAAACTCACTGTTCTGGCCCTATAGGAAACACAGTAGAGTAGAAGAGTGCTCTTTTCTCAAAAGCAGAGTGTGTTTCTTGTAATGCGAGCTAGTGTTTGTTTCCCAGTCAGAAATGGAGTTGAATCCCATGCAGTTTCTGGTCCTACGAGCAAGAGTTGTTTTCTTTTAAGAAGAGTCACTATTACGCTCCCATTGTCATACACAGGGCAAATAGCACTGGCGTCAGTTCCCAGCAAGTACAGTGTATTAGACTGAAGCGGAGCTACTGTTCTTGTCAGTTTCCTAAGCAGAGCTGAACTAGATATGGCCCCTGTGTGTAGGAAGCACAGTTCTTTTGTTCTGAGCAAACTCACTGTTCTGGCCCTATAGGAGACACAGTAGAGTAGAAGTGTGCTCTTTTCTCAAAAGCAGAGTGTGTTTCTTGTAAGGCGAGCTAGCGTTTGTTTCCCAGTCCTAAATGGAGTTGAATCACATGCAGTTTTTGGTCCTATGTGCAAGCGTTGTTTTCTGGTAAGGAAAGTCACTACTGCGCTCCCATTGCCATACACAGTGCAAATAGCACTCGCATCTGTTCCCAGCAAGTACAGTGTATTGGACTGAAGCGGAGCTACTGTTCTTGTCAGTTTGCTAAGCAGAGTTGAACTAGATATGGCCCCTGTGTGTAGGAAGCACAGTTCTTTTGTTCTGAGCAAGCTCACTGTTCGGACCACATAGGAAACACAGAAGAGTAGAAGAGTGCTCTTTTCTCAAAAGCAGAGTGTGTTTCTTGTAAGGCGAGCTAGTGTTTGTTTCCCAGTCAGAAATGGAGTTGAATCCCATGCAGTTTCTGGTCCTACGAGCAAGAGGTGTTTTCTGATAAGAAGAGTCACTATTGTGCTCCCATTGTCATACACAGGGCAAATAGCACTGGCGTCTGTTCCCAGCATGTACAGTGTATTGGACTGAAGAGGATCTACTGTTCTTGTCAGTTTCCTAAGCAGAATTGAACTTGATATGGCCGTATTTGTAGGAATCACAGTTCTTTTGTTCTGAGCAAACTCACTGTTCTGGCCATATAGGAAAAACAGTAGAGTAGAAGAGTGCTCTTTTCTCAAAAGCAGAGTATGTTTCTTGTAAGGCGAGCTATCGTTTGTTTCCCAGTCCTAAATGGAGTTGAATCCCATGCAGTTTCTGGTCCTATCAGCAAGAGTTGTTTTCTGATAAGAAGAGTCACTATTGAGCTCCTATTGCCATACACAGTACAAATAGCACTCGCGTCTGTTCCCAGCTAGGACAGTGTATTGGACTGAGGAGGAGCTACCGTTCTTGTCAGTTTCCTAAGCAGAGTTGAACTAGATATGGCCCGTGTGTGTAGGAAGCACAGTTCTTTTGTTCTGAGCAAGCTCAAATTTCAGACCCCATAGGAAACACAGTAGAGTAGAAGAGTGCTCTTTTCTCAAAAGCACAGTGTGTTTCTTGTAAGGCAAGCTAGCGTTTGTTTCCCAGTACTAAATGGAGATGAATCACATCCTGTTTTTGGTCCTACGAGCAAGAGTTGTTTTCTGGTAAGGAAAGTCACTATTGCGCTCCCATTGTCAGACACAGTGCAAATAGCACTCGCGTCTGTTCCCAGCAAGTACAGTGTATTGGACTGAAGAGGATCTACTGTTCTTGTCAGTTTCCTAAGCAGAATTGAACTAGATATGGCCGTATTTGTAGGAAGCACAGTTCTTTTGTTCTGAGCAAACTCACTGTTCTGGCCCTATAGGAAACACAGTAGAGTAGAAGAGTGCTCTTTTCTCAAAAGCAGAGTGTGTTTCTTGTAAGGCGAGCTAGCTTTGTTTCCCATTCCTAAATGGATTTGAAATACATGCAGTTTCTGATCCTACGAGCAAGAGATGTTTTCTGGTAAGAAGAGTCACTATTGCGCTCCCATTGTCATAAACAGGGCAAATAGCACTGGCATCTGTTGCCAGCAAGTACAGTGTATTGGACTGAAGCGAAGCTACTGTTCTTGTCAGTTTCCTAAGAAGAGTTGAACTAGATATGGCCCCTGAGTATAGGAAGCACAGTTCTTTTGTTCTGAGCAAGCTCACTTTTCGGACCCCATAGAAAACACATTAGAGTAGAAGAGTGCTCTTTTCTCAAAAGCAGAGTGTGTTTCTTGTAAGGCGAGCTAGTGTTTGTTTCCCAGTCAGAAATGGAGTTGAATCCCACGCACTTTCTGGTCCTACCAGCAAGACGTGTTTCCGATAAGAAGAGTAACTATTGTGCTCCTATTGCCATACACACTGCAAATAGCACTCGCGTCTGTTCCCAGCTATTACAGTGTATTGGACTGAAGAGGAGCTACCGTTCTTGTCAGTTTCCTAAGCAGAGTTGAACTAGATATGGACCGTGTGTGTAGGAAGCACAGTTCTTTTGTTCTGAGCAAGCTCACTGTTCGGACCCCATAGGAAATACAGTAGAGTAGAAGAGTGCTCTTTTTTCAAAAGCAGAGTGTGTTTCTTGTAAGGCGAGCTAGCGTTTGTTTCCCAGTCCTAAATGGAGTTGAATCACAAGCAGTTTTTGGTCCTATGAGCAAGAGTTGTTTTCTGGTAAGAAAAGTCATTATTGTGCTCGCATTGCCATACACAGTGCAAATAGCACTGGTGTCTGTTCCCAGCAAGTACAGTGTATTGGACTGAAGCGGAGCTACTGTTCTTGTCAGTTTCCTAAGCAGAGTTGACACTAGATATTGCCCCTGTGTGTAGGAAGCACAGTTCTTTTGTTCTGAGCAAGCTCACT
>NW_026735729.1:0-103913 GCF_949786415.1 Peromyscus eremicus | reverse complement strand
AGCATTTGTTTCCCAGTCCTAAATGGAGTTGAATCACATGCAGTTTCTGGTCCTGCAAGCAAGAGTTGTTTTCTGGTAAGAAGAGTCACTATTGCGCTGCCATTGCCATACACAGGACAAATAACACTGGCGTCTTTTCCCAGCAAGTACAGTGTATTGGATGGAAGAGGATCTACTGTTCTTGTCAGGTTCCTAAGCAGACTTGAACTAGATATGGCCGTGTGTGTAGGAAGCAGAGTTTTTTTGTTCTGAGCAAGCTCACTGTTCGGAACCCATAAGAAACACAGTAGAGTAGGCGAGTGCTCTTTTCTCAAAAGCAGAGTGTGTTTCTTGGAAGGCGAGCTAGCGTTTGTTTCCCAGTCCTAAATGGAGTTGAGTCACATGCAGTTTTTTGTCCTACGAGCAAGAGTTGTTTTCTGGTAAGACAAGTCACTATTGTGCTCCAATAGCCATGCACAGTGCAAATAGCCGTCCCGTCTGTTCCCAGGAAGTACAGTGTATCGGACTGAAGAGGAGCTACTGTTCTTGTCAGTTTCCTAAGCAGAGTTGAACTAGATATGGCCCGAGTGTAGGAAGCACAGTTCTTTTATTCTGAGCAAGCTCACTGTTCTGGCCCTATAGGAAACACAGTAGAGTAGAAGAGTGCTCTTTTCTCTAAAGCAGAGTGTGTTTCTTGTAAGGCGAGTTAGTGTTTGTTTCCCAGTCCTAAGTGAAGTTGAATCACATGCAGTTTCTGTTGCTACGAGCAAGAGTTGTTTTCTGGTAAGAAGAGTCACTATTGTGCTCCCATTGTCATACACAGGGCAAATAGCACACGCGTCTGTTCCCAACATGTACAGTTTATTGGACTGAAGAGGATCTACTGTTCTTGTCAGGTTCCTAAGCAGAGTTGAACTAGATATGGCCGTGTGTGTAGGAAGCACAGTTCTTTTGTTCTGAGCAAGCTCACTGTTCTGGCCCTATAGGAAACACAGTAGAGTAGTAGAGTGCTCTTTTCTCAAGAGCAGATTGTGTTTCTTGTAAGGGGAGCTAGCGTTTGTTTCCCAGTCCTATATGGAGTTGAGTCATATGCAGTTTCTGTTCCTACGAGCCAGAGTTTTTTCTGGTAAGAAGAGTCACTGTTGCGTTCCAAATGTCATATACAGTGCAAATAGCACTCGCGTCTGTTCCCAGCAAGTACAGTGTATGGGACTGAATAGGAGCTACTGTTCTTGTCAGTTTCCTAAGCAGACTTGAACTAATTATGGCCGTGTGTGTAGGAAGCACAGTTTTTTTGTTCTGAGCAAGCTCACTGTTCGGAACATATGAGAAACACAGTAGAGTAGAAGAGTGCTCTTTTCTCAAAAGCAGAGTGTGTTTTTGGAAGGCGAGCTAGCGTATGTTTCCCAGTCCTAAATGGATTTGAGTCACATGCAGTTTTTTGTCCTACGAGGAAGAGTTGTTTTCTGGTAAGACGAGTCACTATTGTGCTCCAATTGCCATACACAGTGCAAATAGCACTCGCGTCTCTTCCGAGCAAGTACAGTGTATTGGACTGAAGAGGAGCTACTGTTCTTGTCAGTTTCCTAAGCAGAGTTGAACTATATATGGCCCGTGTATGTAGGAACACAGTTATTTTTTTTCTGAGCAAGCTCACTGTTTGGACACCATAGGAAACACAGTAGAGTAGAAGAGTGCTCTTTTCTCAAAAGCAGAGTGTGTTTCATGTAAGGCGAGCTAGCATTTGTTTCCCAGTCCTAAATGGAGTTGAATCACATGCAGTTTCTGGTCCTACGAGCAACAGTTGTTTTCTGGTAAGGAAAGTCACTATTGCGCTCCCCATTGCCATACACAGTGCAAATAGCCCTCCCATCTGTTCCCAGCAAGTACAGTGTATCGGACTGAAGAGGATCTACTGTTCTTGTCAGGTTCCTAAGCAGACTTGAACTAGATGTGGCCGTGTTTGTAGGAAGCACAGTTTTTTTATTCTGAGCAAGCTCACTGTTCGGAACACATAGGAAACAGTAGAGTAGAAGAGTGCTCTTTTCTCAAAAGCAGAGTGTGTTTCTTGGAAGGCGAGCTAGTGTTTGTTTGCCAGTCCTAAATGGAGTTGAGTCACATGCAGTTTTTTGTCTTACGAGCAAGAGTTGTTTTCTGGTAAGACGAGTCACTATTGTGCTCCAATTGCCATACACAGTGCAAATAGCACTCGCGTCTCTTCCGAGCAAGTACAGTGTATTGGACTGAAGAGGAGCTACTGTTCTTGTCAGTTTCCTAAGCAGAGTTGAACTATATATGGCCCGTGTATGTAGGAACACAGTTATTTTTTTCTGAGCAAGCTCACTGTTTGGACACCATAGGAAACACAGTAGAGTAGAAGAGTGCTCTTTTCTCAAAAGCAGAGTGTGTTTCATGTAAGGCGAGCTAGCATTTGTTTCCCAGTCCTAAATGGAGTTGAATCACATGCAGTTTCTGGTCCTACGAGCAAGAGTTGTTTTCTGGTAAGGAAAGTCCCTATTGCGCTCCCATTGCCATACACAGTGCAAATAGCCCTCCCGTCTGTTCCCAGCAAGTACAGTGTATCGGACTGAAGAGGATCTACTGTTCTTGTCAGGCTCCTAAGCAGACTTGAACTAGATGTGGCCGTGTTTGTAGGAAGCACAGTTTTTTTATCTGAGCAAGCTCACTGTTCGGAACACATAGGAAACAGTAGAGTAGAAGAGTGCTCTTTTCTCAAAAGCAGAGTGTGTTTCTTGGAAGGCGAGCTAGTGTTTGTTTGCCAGTCCTAAATGGAGTTGAGTCACATGCAGTTTTTTGTCTTACGAGCAAGAGTTGTTTTCTGGTAAGACGAGTCACTATTGTGCTCCAATTGCCATACACAGTGCAAATAGCACTCGCGTCTGTTCCGAGCAAGTACAGTGTATTGGACTGAAGAGGAGCTACTGTTCTTGTCAGTTTCCTAAGCAGAGTTAAACTAGATATGGCCCGTGTGTGTAGGAAGCACAGTACTTTTGTTCTGAGCACCTCACTGTTTGGACCCCATAGGAAACACAGTAGAGTAGAAGAGTGCTCTTTTCTCTAAAGCAGAGTGTGTTTCTTGTAAGGCGAGCTAGCGTTTGTTTCCCAGTCCTAAATTGAGTGGAATCACATACAGTTTCTGGTCCTATGAGCAAGAGTTGTTTTCTGGTAAGGAAAGTCACTATAGCGCTCCCCATTGCCATACACAGTGCAAATAGCACATGCGTCTGTTCCCAGCAAGTACAGTGTATTGGACTGAAGAGGAGGTACTGTTCTTGTCAGTTTCCTAAGCAGAGTTGAACTAGATATGGCCCGTGTGTGTAGGAAGCACAGTTCTTATGTTCTGAGCAAACTCACTGTTCTGGCCCTATAGGAAACACAGTAGAGTAGAAGAGTGCACTTTTCTTAAAAGCAGAGTGTGTTTCTTGTAAGGCGAGCTCGTGTTTGTTTCCAAGTCCTAAATGGAGTTGAGTCACATGCAGTTTTTGTCCTATGAGCAAGAGTTGTTTTCTGGTAAGAAGAGTCACTGTTGCGTTCCAAATGTCATATACAGTGCAAATAGCACTCGCGTCTGTTCCCAGCAAGTACAGTGTATGGGACTGAATAGGAGCTACTGTTCTTGTCAGTTTCCTAAGCAGACTTGAACTAGATATGGCCGTGTGTGTAGGAAGCACAGTTTTTTTGTTCTGAGCAAGCTCACTGTTCGGAACATATGAGAAACACAGTAGAGTAGAAGAGTGCTCTTTTCTCAAAAGCAGAGTGTGTTTTTGGAAGGCGAGCTAGCGTTTGTTTCCCAGTCCTAAATGGATTTGAGTCACATGCAGTTTTTTGTCCTACGAGGAAGAGTTGTTTTCTGGTAAGACGAGTCACTATTGTGCTCCAATTGCCATACACAGTGCAAATAGCACTCGCGTCTCTTCCGAGCAAGTACAGTGTATTGGACTGAAGAGGAGCTACTGTTCTTGTCAGTTTCCTAAGCAGAGTTGAACTATATATGGCCCGTGTATGTAGGAACACAGTTATTTTTTTCTGAGCAAGCTCACTGTTTGGACACCATAGGAAACACAGTAGAGTAGAAGAGTGCTCTTTTCTCAAAAGCAGAGTGTGTTTCATGTAAGGCGAGCTAGCATTTGTTTCCCAGTCCTAAATGGAGTTGAATCACATGCAGTTTCTGGTCCTACGAGCAAGAGTTGTTTTCTGGTAAGGAAAGTCACTATTGTGCTCCCATTGCCATACACAGTGCAAATAGCCCTCCCGTCTGTTCCCAGCAAGTACAGTGTATCGGACTGAAGAGGATCTACTGTTCTTGTCAGGTTCCTAAGCAGACTTGAACTAGATGTGGCCGTGTTTGTAGGAAGCACAGTTTTTTTATTCTGAGCAAGCTCATTGTTCGGAACACATAGGAAACAGTAGAGTAGAAGAGTGCTCTTTTCTCAAAAGCAGAGTGTGTTTCTTGGAAGGCGAGCTAGTGTTTGTTTGCCAGTCCTAAATGGAGTTGAGTCACATGCAGTTTTTTGTCTTACGAGCAAGAGTTGTTTTCTGGTAAGACGAGTCACTATTGTGCTCCAATTGCCATACACAGTGCAAATAGCACTCGCGTCTGTTCCGAGCAAGTACAGTGTATTGGACTGAAGAGGAGCTACTGTTCTTGTCAGTTTCCTAAGCAGAGTTGAACTAGATATGGCCCGTGTGTGTAGGAAGCACAGTTCTTTTGTTCTGAGCACCTCACTGTTTGGACCCCATAGGAAACACAGTAGAGTAGAAGAGTGCTCTTTTCTCTAAAGCAGAGTGTGTTTCTTGTAAGGCGAGCTAGCGTTTGTTTCCCAGTCCTAAATTGAGTGGAATCACATACAGTTTCTGGTCCTATGAGCAAGAGTTGTTTTCTGGTAAGAAGAGTCACTGTTGCGCTCCAAATGCCATATACAGTGCAAATAGCACTCGCGTCTGTTCCCAGCAAGTACAGTGTATGGGACTGAATAGGAGCTACTGTTCTTGTCAGTTTCCTAAGCAGACTTGAACTAGATATGGCCGTGTGTGTAGGAAGCACAGTTTTTTTGTTCTGAGCAAGCTCACTGTTCGGAACATATGAGAAACACAGTAGAGTAGAAGAGTGCTCTTTTCTCAAAAGCAGAGTGTGTTTTTGGAAGGCGAGCTAGCGTTTGTTTCCCAGTCCTAAATGGATTTGAGTCACATGCAGTTTTTTGTCCTACGAGGAAGAGTTGTTTTCTGGTAAGACGAGTCACTATTGTGCTCCAATTGCCATACACAGTGCAAATAGCACTCGCGTCTCTTCCGAGCAAGTACAGTGTATTGGACTGAAGAGGAGCTACTGTTCTTGTCAGTTTCCTAAGCAGAGTTGAACTATATATGGCCCGTGTATGTAGGAACACAGTTATTTTTTTCTGAGCAAGCTCACTGTTTGGACACCATAGGAAACACAGTAGAGTAGAAGAGTGCTCTTTTCTCAAAAGCAGAGTGTGTTTCATGTAAGGCGAGCTAGCATTTGTTTCCCAGTCCTAAATGGAGTTGAATCACATGCAGTTTCTGGTCCTACGAGCAAGAGTTGTTTTCTGGTAAGGAAAGTCACTATTGCGCTCCCATTGCCATACACAGTGCAAATAGCCCTCCCGTCTGTTCCCAGCAAGTACAGTGTATCGGACTGAAGAGGATCTACTGTTCTTGTCAGGTTCCTAAGCAGACTTGAACTAGATGTGGCCGTGTTTGTAGGAAGCACAGTTTTTTTATTCTGAGCAAGCTCACTGTTCGGAACACATAGGAAACAGTAGAGTAGAAGAGTGCTCTTTTCTCAAAAGCAGAGTGTGTTTCTTGGAAGGCGAGCTAGTGTTTGTTTGCCAGTCCTAAATGGAGTTGAGTCACATGCAGTTTTTTGTCTTACGAGCAAGAGTTGTTTTCTGGTAAGACGAGTCACTATTGTGCTCCAATTGCCATACACAGTGCAAATAGCACTCGCGTCTGTTCCGAGCAAGTACAGTGTATTGGACTGAAGAGGAGCTACTGTTCTTGTCAGTTTCCTAAGCAGAGTTGAACTAGATATGGCCCGTGTGTGTAGGAAGCACAGTACTTTTGTTCTGAGCACCTCACTGTTTGGACCCCATAGGAAACACAGTAGAGTAGAAGAGTGCTCTTTTCTCTAAAGCAGAGTGTGTTTCTTGTAAGGCGAGCTAGCGTTTGTTTCCCAGTCCTAAATTGAGTGGAATCACATACAGTTTCTGGTCCTATGAGCAAGAGTTGTTTTCTGGTAAGGAAAGTCACTATAGTGCTCCCATTGCCATACACAGTGCAAATAGCACATGCGTCTGTTCCCAGCAAGTACAGTGTATTGGACTGAAGAGGAGCTACTGTTCTTGTCAGTTTCCTAAGCAGAGTTGAACTAGATATGGCCCGTGTGTGTAGGAAGCACAGTTCTTATGTTCTGATCAAACTCACTGTTCTGGCCCTATAGGAAACACAGTAGAGTAGAAGAGTGCACTTTTCTTAAAAGCAGAGTGTGTTTCTTGTAAGGCGAGCTCGTGTTTGTTTCCAAGTCCTAAATGGAGTTGAGTCACATGCAGTTTTTGTCCTATGAGCAAGAGTTGTTTTCTGGTAAGAAGAGTCACTGTTGCACTCCAAATGCCATATACAGTGCAAATAGCACTCGCGTCTGTTCCCAGCAAGTACAGTGTATGGGACTGAATAGGAGCTACTGTTCTTGTCAGTTTCCTAAGCAGACTTGAACTAGATATGGCCGTGTGTGTAGGAAGCACAGTTTTTTTGTTCTGAGCAAGCTCACTGTTCGGAACATATGAGAAACACAGTAGAGTAGAAGAGTGCTCTTTTCTCAAAAGCAGAGTGTGTTTTTGGAAGGCGAGCTAGCGTTTGTTTCCCAGTCCTAAGTGGAGTTGAGTCACATGCAGTTTTTTGTCCTACGAGGAAGAGTTGTTTTCTGGTAAGACGAGTCACTATTGTGCTCCAATTGCCATACACAGTGCAAATAGCACTCGCGTCTCTTCCGAGCAAGTACAGTGTATTGGACTGAAGAGGAGCTACTGTTCTTGTCAGTTTCCTAAGCAGAGTTGAACTATATATGGCCCGTGTATGTAGGAACACAGTTATTTTTTTCTGAGCAAGCTCACTGTTTGGACACCATAGGAAACACAGTAGAGTAGAAGAGTGCTCTTTTCTCAAAAGCAGAGTGTGTTTCATGTAAGGCGAGCTAGCATTTGTTTCCCAGTCCTAAATGGAGTTGAATCACATGCAGTTTCTGGTCCTACGAGCAAGAGTTGTTTTCTGGTAAGGAAAGTCACTATTGCGCTCCCATTGCCATACACAGTGCAAATAGCCCTCCCGTCTGTTCCCAGCAAGTACAGTGTATCGGACTGAAGAGGATCTACTGTTCTTGTCAGGTTCCTAAGCAGACTTGAACTAGATGTGGCCGTGTTTGTAGGAAGCACAGTTTTTTTATTCTGAGCAAGCTCACTGTTCGGAACACATAGGAAACAGTAGAGTAGAAGAGTGCTCTTTTCTCAAAAGCAGAGTGTGTTTCTTGGAAGGCGAGCTAGTGTTTGTTTGCCAGTCCTAAATGGAGTTGAGTCACATGCAGTTTTTTGTCTTACGAGCAAGAGTTGTTTTCTGGTAAGACGAGTCACTATTGTGCTCCAATTGCCATACACAGTGCAAATAGCACTCGCGTCTGTTCCGAGCAAGTACAGTGTATTGGACTGAAGAGGAGCTACTGTTCTTGTCAGTTTCCTAAGCAGAGTTGAACTAGATATGGCCCGTGTGTGTAGGAAGCACAGTTCTTTTGTTCTGAGCACCTCACTGTTTGGACCCCATAGGAAACACAGTAGAGTAGAAGAGTGCTCTTTTCTCTAAAGCAGAGTGTGTTTCTTGTAAGGCGAGCTAGCGTTTGTTTCCCAGTCCTAAATTGAGTGGAATCACATACAGTTTCTGGTCCTATGAGCAAGAGTTGTTTTCTGGTAAGGAAAGTCACTATAGCGCTCCCATTGCCATACACAGTGCAAATAGCACATGCGTCTGTTCCCAGCAAGTACAGTGTATTGGACTGAAGAGGAGCTACTGTTCTTGTCAGTTTCCTAAGCAGAGTTGAACTAGATATGGCCCGTGTGTGTAGGAAGCACAGTTCTTTTGTTCTGAGCAAGCTCACTGTTTGGACCCCATAGGAAACACAGTAGAGTAGGCGAGTGATCTTTTCTCTAAAGCAGAGTGTTTTTCTTGTAAGGTGAGCTCGCGTTTGTTTCCCAGTCCTAAATGGATTTGAGTCACATGCAGTTTTTGGTCCTATGAGCAAGAGTTGTTTTCTGGTAAGAAGAGTCACTATTGCGCTCCAAATGCCATACACAGTGCAAATAGTACTCGCGTCTGTTCCCTTCAAGTACAGTGTATTGGACTGATTAGGAGCTACTGTTCTTGTCAGTTTCCTCAGCAGAGTTGAACTAGATATGGCCGTGTGTGTAGGAAGCACAGTTCTTTTGTTCTGAGCAAGCTCACTGTTCTGGCCCTATAGGAAACACAGTAGAGTAGAAGAGTGCTCTTTTCTCAAAAGCAGATTGTGTTTCTTGTAAGGCGAGCTAGCGTTTGTTTCCCAGTCCTAAATGAAGTTGAATCACATGCAGTTTCTGGTCCTACGACCAAGAGTTGTTTTCTGGTAAGGAAAGTCACTATTGCGCTCCCATTGCCATACACAGTGCAAATAGCACTCACGTCTGTACCCAGCAAGTACAGTGTATCGGACTGAAGAGGAGCTACTGTTCTTGTCAGGTTCCTAAGCAGACTTGAACTAGATATGGCCGTGTGTGTAGGAAGCACAGTTTTTTTGTTCTGAGCAAGCTCACTGTTCGGAACCCATAGGAAACACAGTAGAGTAGGCGAGTGCTCTTTTCTCGAAAGCAGAGTGTGTTTTTTGTAGGGCGAGCTAGAATTTGTTTCCCAGTCCTAAATGGAGTTGAATCACATGCAGTTTCTGGTCCTGCAAGCAAGAGTTGTTTTCTGGTAAGAAGAGTCACTATTGCGCTGCCATTGCCATACACAGGACAAATAACACTGGCGTCTTTTCCCAGCAAGTACAGTGTATTGGATGGAAGAGGATCTACTGTTCTTGTCAGGTTCCTAAGCAGACTTGAACTAGATATGGCCGTGTGTGTAGGAAGCAGAGTTTTTTTGTTCTGAGCAAGCTCACTGTTCGGAACCCATAAGAAACACAGTAGAGTAGGCGAGTGCTCTTTTCTCAAAAGCAGAGTGTGTTTCTTGGAAGGCGAGCTAGCGTTTGTTTCCCAGTCCTAAATGGAGTTGAGTCACATGCAGTTTTTTGTCCTACGAGCAAGAGTTGTTTTCTGGTAAGACAAGTCACTATTGTGCTCCAATAGCCATGCACAGTGCAAATAGCCGTCCCGTCTGTTCCCAGGAAGTACAGTGTATCGGACTGAAGAGGAGCTACTGTTCTTGTCAGTTTCCTAAGCAGAGTTGAACTAGATATGGCCCGAGTGTAGGAAGCACAGTTCTTTTATTCTGAGCAAGCTCACTGTTCTGGCCCTATAGGAAACACAGTAGAGTAGAAGAGTGCTCTTTTCTCTAAAGCAGAGTGTGTTTCTTGTAAGGCGAGTTAGTGTTTGTTTCCCAGTCCTAAGTGAAGTTGAATCACATGCAGTTTCTGTTGCTACGAGCAAGAGTTGTTTTCTGGTAAGAAGAGTCACTATTGTGCTCCCATTGTCATACACAGGGCAAATAGCACACGCGTCTGTTCCCAACATGTACAGTTTATTGGACTGAAGAGGATCTACTGTTCTTGTCAGGTTCCTAAGCAGAGTTGAACTAGATATGGCCGTGTGTGTAGGAAGCACAGTTCTTTTGTTCTGAGCAAGCTCACTGTTCTGGCCCTATAGGAAACACAGTAGAGTAGTAGAGTGCTCTTTTCTCAAGAGCAGATTGTGTTTCTTGTAAGGGGAGCTAGCGTTTGTTTCCCAGTCCTATATGGAGTTGAGTCATATGCAGTTTCTGTTCCTACGAGCCAGAGTTTTTTCTGGTAAGAAGAGTCACTGTTGCGTTCCAAATGTCATATACAGTGCAAATAGCACTCGCGTCTGTTCCCAGCAAGTACAGTGTATGGGACTGAATAGGAGCTACTGTTCTTGTCAGTTTCCTAAGGAGACTTGAACTAATTATGGCCGTGTGTGTAGGAAGCACAGTTTTTTTGTTCTGAGCAAGCTCACTGTTCGGAACATATGAGAAACACAGTAGAGTAGAAGAGTGCTCTTTTCTCAAAAGCAGAGTGTGTTTTTGGAAGGCGAGCTAGCGTATGTTTCCCAGTCCTAAATGGATTTGAGTCACATGCAGTTTTTTGTCCTACGAGGAAGAGTTGTTTTCTGGTAAGACGAGTCACTATTGTGCTCCAATTGCCATACACAGTGCAAATAGCACTCGCGTCTCTTCCGAGCAAGTACAGTGTATTGGACTGAAGAGGAGCTACTGTTCTTGTCAGTTTCCTAAGCAGAGTTGAACTATATATGGCCCGTGTATGTAGGAACACAGTTATTTTTTTCTGAGCAAGCTCACTGTTTGGACACCATAGGAAACACAGTAGAGTAGAAGAGTGCTCTTTTCTCAAAAGCAGAGTGTGTTTCATGTAAGGCGAGCTAGCATTTGTTTCCCAGTCCTAAATGGAGTTGAATCACATGCAGTTTCTGGTCCTACGAGCAACAGTTGTTTTCTGGTAAGGAAAGTCACTATTGCGCTCCCATTGCCATACACAGTGCAAATAGCCCTCCCATCTGTTCCCAGCAAGTACAGTGTATCGGACTGAAGAGGATCTACTGTTCTTGTCAGGTTCCTAAGCAGACTTGAACTAGATGTGGCTGTGTTTGTAGGAAGCACAGTTTTTTTATTCTGAGCAAGCTCACTGTTCGGAACACATAGGAAACAGTAGAGTAGAAGAGTGCTCTTTTCTCAAAAGCAGAGTGTGTTTCTTGGAAGGCGAGCTAGTGTTTGTTTGCCAGTCCTAAATGGAGTTGAGTCACATGCAGTTTTTTGTCTTACGAGCAAGAGTTGTTTTCTGGTAAGACGAGTCACTATTGTGCTCCAATTGCCATACACAGTGCAAATAGCACTCGCGTCTCTTCCGAGCAAGTACAGTGTATTGGACTGAAGAGGAGCTACTGTTCTTGTCAGTTTCCTAAGCAGAGTTGAACTATATATGGCCCGTGTATGTAGGAACACAGTTATTTTTTTCTGAGCAAGCTCACTGTTTGGACACCATAGGAAACACAGTAGAGTAGAAGAGTGCTCTTTTCTCAAAAGCAGAGTGTGTTTCATGTAAGGCGAGCTAGCATTTGTTTCCCAGTCCTAAATGGAGTTGAATCACATGCAGTTTCTGGTCCTACGAGCAAGAGTTGTTTTCTGGTAAGGAAAGTCACTATTGCGCTCCCATTGCCATACACAGTGCAAATAGCCCTCCCGTCTGTTCCCAGCAAGTACAGTGTATCGGACTGAAGAGGATCTACTGTTCTTGTCAGGCTCCTAAGCAGACTTGAACTAGATGTGGCCGTGTTTGTAGGAAGCACAGTTTTTTTATTCTGAGCAAGCTCACTGTTCGGAACACATAGGAAACAGTAGAGTAGAAGAGTGCTCTTTTCTCAAAAGCAGAGTGTGTTTCTTGGAAGGCGAGCTAGTGTTTGTTTGCCAGTCCTAAATGGAGTTGAGTCACATGCAGTTTTTTGTCTTACGAGCAAGAGTTGTTTTCTGGTAAGACGAGTCACTATTGTGCTCCAATTGCCATACACAGTGCAAATAGCACTCGCGTCTGTTCCGAGCAAGTACAGTGTATTGGACTGAAGAGGAGCTACTGTTCTTGTCAGTTTCCTAAGCAGAGTTAAACTAGATATGGCCCGTGTGTGTAGGAAGCACAGTACTTTTGTTCTGAGCACCTCACTGTTTGGACCCCATAGGAAACACAGTAGAGTAGAAGAGTGCTCTTTTCTCTAAAGCAGAGTGTGTTTCTTGTAAGGCGAGCTAGCGTTTGTTTCCCAGTCCTAAATTGAGTGGAATCACATACAGTTTCTGGTCCTATGAGCAAGAGTTGTTTTCTGGTAAGGAAAGTCACTATAGCGCTCCCATTGCCATACACAGTGCAAATAGCACATGCGTCTGTTCCCAGCAAGTACAGTGTATTGGACTGAAGAGGAGGTACTGTTCTTGTCAGTTTCCTAAGCAGAGTTGAACTAGATATGGCCCGTGTGTGTAGGAAGCACAGTTCTTATGTTCTGAGCAAACTCATTGTTCTGGCCCTATAGGAAACACAGTAGAGTAGAAGAGTGCACTTTTCTTAAAAGCAGAGTGTGTTTCTTGTAAGGCGAGCTCGTGTTTGTTTCCAAGTCCTAAATGGAGTTGAGTCACATGCAGTTTTTGTCCTATGAGCAAGAGTTGTTTTCTGGTAAGAAGAGTCACTGTTGCTCTCCAAATGCCATATACAGTGCAAATAGCACTCGCGTCTGTTCCCAGCAAGTACAGTGTATGGGACTGAATAGGAGCTACTGTTCTTGTCAGTTTCCTAAGCAGACTTGAACTAGATATGGCCGTGTGTGTAGGAAGCACAGTTTTTTTGTTCTGAGCAAGCTCACTGTTCGGAACATATGAGAAACACAGTAGAGTAGAAGAGTGCTCTTTTCTCAAAAGCAGAGTGTGTTTTTGGAAGGCGAGCTAGCGTTTGTTTCCCAGTCCTAAATGGATTTGAGTCACATGCAGTTTTTTGTCCTACGAGGAAGAGTTGTTTTCTGGTAAGACGAGTCACTATTGTGCTCCAATTGCCATACACAGTGCAAATAGCACTCGCGTCTCTTCCGAGCAAGTACAGTGTATTGGACTGAAGAGGAGCTACTGTTCTTGTCAGTTTCCTAAGCAGAGTTGAACTATATATGGCCCGTGTATGTAGGAACACAGTTATTTTTTTCTGAGCAAGCTCACTGTTTGGACACCATAGGAAACACAGTAGAGTAGAAGAGTGCTCTTTTCTCAAAAGCAGAGTGTGTTTCATGTAAGGCGAGCTAGCATTTGTTTCCCAGTCCTAAATGGAGTTGAATCACATGCAGTTTCTGGTCCTACGAGCAAGAGTTGTTTTCTGGTAAGGAAAGTCACTATTGCGCTCCCATTGCCATACACAGTGCAAATAGCCCTCCCGTCTGTTCCCAGCAAGTACAGTGTATCGGACTGAAGAGGATCTACTGTTCTTGTCAGGTTCCTAAGCAGACTTGAACTAGATGTGGCCGTGTTTGTAGGAAGCACAGTTTTTTTATTCTGAGCAAGCTCATTGTTCGGAACACATAGGAAACAGTAGAGTAGAAGAGTGCTCTTTTCTCAAAAGCAGAGTGTGTTTCTTGGAAGGCGAGCTAGTGTTTGTTTGCCAGTCCTAAATGGAGTTGAGTCACATGCAGTTTTTTGTCTTACGAGCAAGAGTTGTTTTCTGGTAAGACGAGTCACTATTGTGCTCCAATTGCCATACACAGTGCAAATAGCACTCGCGTCTGTTCCGAGCAAGTACAGTGTATTGGACTGAAGAGGAGCTACTGTTCTTGTCAGTTTCCTAAGCAGAGTTGAACTAGATATGGCCCGTGTGTGTAGGAAGCACAGTTCTTTTGTTCTGAGCACCTCACTGTTTGGACCCCATAGGAAACACAGTAGAGTAGAAGAGTGCTCTTTTCTCTAAAGCAGAGTGTGTTTCTTGTAAGGCGAGCTAGCGTTTGTTTCCCAGTCCTAAATTGAGTGGAATCACATACAGTTTCTGGTCCTATGAGCAAGAGTTGTTTTCTGGTAAGAAGAGTCACTGTTGCGCTCCAAATGCCATATACAGTGCAAATAGCACTCGCGTCTGTTCCCAGCAAGTACAGTGTATGGGACTGAATAGGAGCTACTGTTCTTGTCAGTTTCCTAAGCAGACTTGAACTAGATATGGCCGTGTGTGTAGGAAGCACAGTTTTTTTGTTCTGAGCAAGCTCACTGTTCGGAACATATGAGAAACACAGTAGAGTAGAAGAGTGCTCTTTTCTCAAAAGCAGAGTGTGTTTTTGGAAGGCGAGCTAGCGTTTGTTTCCCAGTCCTAAATGGATTTGAGTCACATGCAGTTTTTTGTCCTACGAGGAAGAGTTGTTTTCTGGTAAGACGAGTCACTATTGTGCTCCAATTGCCATACACAGTGCAAATAGCACTCGCGTCTCTTCCGAGCAAGTACAGTGTATTGGACTGAAGAGGAGCTACTGTTCTTGTCAGTTTCCTAAGCAGAGTTGAACTATATATGGCCCGTGTATGTAGGAACACAGTTATTTTTTTCTGAGCAAGCTCACTGTTTGGACACCATAGGAAACACAGTAGAGTAGAAGAGTGCTCTTTTCTCAAAAGCAGAGTGTGTTTCATGTAAGGCGAGCTAGCATTTGTTTCCCAGTCCTAAATGGAGTTGAATCACATGCAGTTTCTGGTCCTACGAGCAAGAGTTGTTTTCTGGTAAGGAAAGTCACTATTGCGCTCCCATTGCCATACACAGTGCAAATAGCCCTCCCGTCTGTTCCCAGCAAGTACAGTGTATCGGACTGAAGAGGATCTACTGTTCTTGTCAGGTTCCTAAGCAGACTTGAACTAGATGTGGCCGTGTTTGTAGGAAGCACAGTTTTTTTATTCTGAGCAAGCTCACTGTTCGGAACACATAGGAAACAGTAGAGTAGAAGAGTGCTCTTTTCTCAAAAGCAGAGTGTGTTTCTTGGAAGGCGAGCTAGTGTTTGTTTGCCAGTCCTAAATGGAGTTGAGTCACATGCAGTTTTTTGTCTTACGAGCAAGAGTTGTTTTCTGGTAAGACGAGTCACTATTGTGCTCCAATTGCCATACACAGTGCAAATAGCACTCGCGTCTGTTCCGAGCAAGTACAGTGTATTGGACTGAAGAGGAGCTACTGTTCTTGTCAGTTTCCTAAGCAGAGTTGAACTAGATATGGCCCGTGTGTGTAGGAAGCACAGTACTTTTGTTCTGAGCACCTCACTGTTTGGACCCCATAGGAAACACAGTAGAGTAGAAGAGTGCTCTTTTCTCTAAAGCAGAGTGTGTTTCTTGTAAGGCGAGCTAGCGTTTGTTTCCCAGTCCTAAATTGAGTGGAATCACATACAGTTTCTGGTCCTATGAGCAAGAGTTGTTTTCTGGTAAGGAAAGTCACTATAGTGCTCCCATTGCCATACACAGTGCAAATAGCACATGCGTCTGTTCCCAGCAAGTACAGTGTATTGGACTGAAGAGGAGCTACTGTTCTTGTCAGTTTCCTAAGCAGAGTTGAACTAGATATTGCCCGTGTGTGTAGGAAGCACAGTTCTTATGTTCTGATCAAACTCACTGTTCTGGCCCTATAGGAAACACAGTAGAGTAGAAGAGTGCACTTTTCTTAAAAGCAGAGTGTGTTTCTTGTAAGGCGAGCTCGTGTTTGTTTCCAAGTCCTAAATGGAGTTGAGTCACATGCAGTTTTTGTCCTATGAGCAAGAGTTGTTTTCTGGTAAGAAGAGTCACTGTTGCACTCCAAATGCCATATACAGTGCAAATAGCACTCGCGTCTGTTCCCAGCAAGTACAGTGTATGGGACTGAATAGGAGCTACTGTTCTTGTCAGTTTCCTAAGCAGACTTGAACTAGATATGGCCGTGTGTGTAGGAAGCACAGTTTTTTTGTTCTGAGCAAGCTCACTGTTCGGAACATATGAGAAACACAGTAGAGTAGAAGAGTGCTCTTTTCTCAAAAGCAGAGTGTGTTTTTGGAAGGCGAGCTAGCGTTTGTTTCCCAGTCCTAAGTGGATTTGAGTCACATGCAGTTTTTTGTCCTACGAGGAAGAGTTGTTTTCTGGTAAGACGAGTCACTATTGTGCTCCAATTGCCATACACAGTGCAAATAGCACTCGCGTCTCTTCCGAGCAAGTACAGTGTATTGGACTGAAGAGGAGCTACTGTTCTTGTCAGTTTCCTAAGCAGAGTTGAACTATATATGGCCCGTGTATGTAGGAACACAGTTATTTTTTTCTGAGCAAGCTCACTGTTTGGACACCATAGGAAACACAGTAGAGTAGAAGAGTGCTCTTTTCTCAAAAGCAGAGTGTGTTTCATGTAAGGCGAGCTAGCATTTGTTTCCCAGTCCTAAATGGAGTTGAATCACATGCAGTTTCTGGTCCTACGAGCAAGAGTTGTTTTCTGGTAAGGAAAGTCACTATTGCGCTCCCATTGCCATACACAGTGCAAATAGCCCTCCCGTCTGTTCCCAGCAAGTACAGTGTATCGGACTGAAGAGGATCTACTGTTCTTGTCAGGTTCCTAAGCAGACTTGAACTAGATGTGGCCGTGTTTGTAGGAAGCACAGTTTTTTTATTCTGAGCAAGCTCACTGTTCGGAACACATAGGAAACAGTAGAGTAGAAGAGTGCTCTTTTCTCAAAAGCAGAGTGTGTTTCTTGGAAGGCGAGCTAGTGTTTGTTTGCCAGTCCTAAATGGAGTTGAGTCACATGCAGTTTTTTGTCTTACGAGCAAGAGTTGTTTTCTGGTAAGACGAGTCACTATTGTGCTCCAATTGCCATACACAGTGCAAATAGCACTCGCGTCTGTTCCGAGCAAGTACAGTGTATTGGACTGAAGAGGAGCTACTGTTCTTGTCAGTTTCCTAAGCAGAGTTGAACTAGATATGGCCCGTGTGTGTAGGAAGCACAGTTCTTTTGTTCTGAGCACCTCACTGTTTGGACCCCATAGGAAACACAGTAGAGTAGAAGAGTGCTCTTTTCTCTAAAGCAGAGTGTGTTTCTTGTAAGGCGAGCTAGCGTTTGTTTCCCAGTCCTAAATTGAGTGGAATCACATACAGTTTCTGGTCCTATGAGCAAGAGTTGTTTTCTGGTAAGGAAAGTCACTATAGCGCTCCCATTGCCATACACAGTGCAAATAGCACATGCGTCTGTTCCCAGCAAGTACAGTGTATTGGACTGAAGAGGAGCTACTGTTCTTGTCAGTTTCCTAAGCAGAGTTGAACTAGATATGGCCCGTGTGTGTAGGAAGCACAGTTCTTATGTTCTGAGCAAACTCACTGTTCTGGCCCTATAGGAAACACAGTAGAGTAGAAGAGTGCACTTTTCTTAAAAGCAGAGTGTGTTTCTTGTAAGGCGAGCTCGTGTTTGTTTCCAAGTCCTAAATGGAGTTGAGTCACATGCAGTTTTTGTCCTATGAGCAAGAGTTGTTTTCTGGTAAGAAGAGTCACTGTTGCTCTCCAAATGCCATATACAGTGCAAATAGCACTCGCGTCTGTTCCCAGCAAGTACAGTGTATGGGACTGAATAGGAGCTACTGTTCTTGTCAGTTTCCTAAGCAGACTTGAACTAGATATGGCCGTGTGTGTAGGAAGCACAGTTTTTTTGTTCTGAGCAAGCTCACTGTTCGGAACATATGAGAAACACAGTAGAGTAGAAGAGTGCTCTTTTCTCAAAAGCAGAGTGTGTTTTTGGAAGGCGAGCTAGCGTTTGTTTCCCAGTCCTAAATGGATTTGAGTCACATGCAGTTTTTTGTCCTACGAGGAAGAGTTGTTTTCTGGTAAGACGAGTCACTATTGTGCTCCAATTGCCATACACAGTGCAAATAGCACTCGCGTCTCTTCCGAGCAAGTACAGTGTATTGGACTGAAGAGGAGCTACTGTTCTTGTCAGTTTCCTAAGCAGAGTTGAACTATATATGGCCCGTGTATGTAGGAACACAGTTATTTTTTTCTGAGCAAGCTCACTGTTTGGACACCATAGGAAACACAGTAGAGTAGAAGAGTGCTCTTTTCTCAAAAGCAGAGTGTGTTTCATGTAAGGCGAGCTAGCATTTGTTTCCCAGTCCTAAATGGAGTTGAATCACATGCAGTTTCTGGTCCTACGAGCAAGAGTTGTTTTCTGGTAAGGAAAGTCACTATTGCGCTCCCATTGCCATACACAGTGCAAATAGCCCTCCCGTCTGTTCCCAGCAAGTACAGTGTATCGGACTGAAGAGGATCTACTGTTCTTGTCAGGTTCCTAAGCAGACTTGAACTAGATGTGGCCGTGTTTGTAGGAAGCACAGTTTTTTTATTCTGAGCAAGCTCACTGTTCGGAACACATAGGAAACAGTAGAGTAGAAGAGTGCTCTTTTCTCAAAAGCACAGTGTGTTTCTTGGAAGGCGAGCTAGTGTTTGTTTGCCAGTCCTAAATGGAGTTGAGTCACATGCAGTTTTTTGTCTTACGAGCAAGAGTTGTTTTCTGGTAAGACGAGTCACTATTGTGCTCCAATTGCCATACACAGTGCAAATAGCACTCGCGTCTGTTCCGAGCAAGTACAGTGTATTGGACTGAAGAGGAGCTACTGTTCTTGTCAGTTTCCTAAGCAGAGTTGAACTAGATATGGCCCGTGTGTGTAGGAAGCACAGTTCTTTTGTTCTGAGCACCTCACTGTTTGGACCCCATAGGAAACACAGTAGAGTAGAAGAGTGCTCTTTTCTCTAAAGCAGAGTGTGTTTCTTGTAAGGCGAGCTAGCGTTTGTTTCCCAGTCCTAAATTGAGTGGAATCACATACAGTTTCTGGTCCTATGAGCAAGAGTTGTTTTCTGGTAAGGAAAGTCACTATAGCGCTCCCATTGCCATACACAGTGCAAATAGCACATGCGTCTGTTCCCAGCAAGTACAGTGTATTGGACTGAAGAGGAGCTACTGTTCTTGTCAGTTTCCTAAGCAGAGTTGAACTAGATATGGCCCGTGTGTGTAGGAAGCACAGTTCTTATGTTCTGAGCAAACTCACTGTTCTGGCCCTATAGGAAACACAGTAGAGTAGAAGAGTGCACTTTTCTTAAAAGCAGAGTGTGTTTCTTGTAAGGCGAGCTCGTGTTTGTTTCCAAGTCCTAAATGGAGTTGAGTCACATGCAGTTTTTGTCCTATGAGCAAGAGTTGTTTTCTGGTAAGAAGAGTCACTGTTGCTCTCCAAATGCCATATACAGTGCAAATAGCACTCGCGTCTGTTCCCAGCAAGTACAGTGTATGGGACTGAATAGGAGCTACTGTTCTTGTCAGTTTCCTAAGCAGACTTGAACTAGATATGGCCGTGTGTGTAGGAAGCACAGTTTTTTTGTTCTGAGCAAGCTCACTGTTCGGAACATATGAGAAACACAGTAGAGTAGAAGAGTGCTCTTTTCTCAAAAGCAGAGTGTGTTTTTGGAAGGCGAGCTAGCGTTTGTTTCCCAGTCCTAAATGGATTTGAGTCACATGCAGTTTTTTGTCCTACGAGGAAGAGTTGTTTTCTGGTAAGACGAGTCACTATTGTGCTCCAATTGCCATACACAGTGCAAATAGCACTCGCGTCTCTTCCGAGCAAGTACAGTGTATTGGACTGAAGAGGAGCTACTGTTCTTGTCAGTTTCCTAAGCAGAGTTGAACTATATATGGCCCGTGTATGTAGGAACACAGTTATTTTTTTCTGAGCAAGCTCACTGTTTGGACACCATAGGAAACACAGTAGAGTAGAAGAGTGCTCTTTTCTCAAAAGCAGAGTGTGTTTCATGTAAGGCGAGCTAGCATTTGTTTCCCAGTCCTAAATGGAGTTGAATCACATGCAGTTTCTGGTCCTACGAGCAAGAGTTGTTTTCTGGTAAGGAAAGTCACTATTGCGCTCCCATTGCCATACACAGTGCAAATAGCCCTCCCGTCTGTTCCCAGCAAGTACAGTGTATCGGACTGAAGAGGATCTACTGTTCTTGTCAGGTTCCTAAGCAGACTTGAACTAGATGTGGCCGTGTTTGTAGGAAGCACAGTTTTTTTATTCTGAGCAAGCTCACTGTTCGGAACACATAGGAAACAGTAGAGTAGAAGAGTGCTCTTTTCTCAAAAGCAGAGTGTGTTTCTTGGAAGGCGAGCTAGTGTTTGTTTGCCAGTCCTAAATGGAGTTGAGTCACATGCAGTTTTTTGTCTTACGAGCAAGAGTTGTTTTCTGGTAAGATGAGTCACTATTGTGCTCCAATTGCCATACACAGTGCAAATAGCACTCGCGTCTGTTCCGAGCAAGTACAGTGTATTGGACTGAAGAGGAGCTACTGTTCTTGTCAGTTTCCTAAGCAGAGTTGAACTAGATATGGCCCGTGTGTGTAGGAAGCACAGTTCTTTTGTTCTGAGCACCTCACTGTTTGGACCCCATAGGAAACACAGTAGAGTAGAAGAGTGCTCTTTTCTCTAAAGCAGAGTGTGTTTCTTGTAAGGCGAGCTAGCGTTTGTTTCCCAGTCCTAAATTGAGTGGAATCACATACAGTTTCTGGTCCTATGAGCAAGAGTTGTTTTCTGGTAAGGAAAGTCACTATAGCGCTCCCATTGCCATACACAGTGCAAATAGCACATGCGTCTGTTCCCAGCAAGTACAGTGTATTGGACTGAAGAGGAACTACTGTTCTTGTCAGTTTCCTAAGCAGAGTTGAACTAGATATGGCCCGTGTGTGTAGGAAGCACAGTTCTTATGTTCTGAGCAAACTCACTGTTCTGGCCCTATAGGAAACACAGTAGAGTAGAAGAGTGCACTTTTCTTAAAAGCAGAGTGTGTTTCTTGTAAGGCGAGCTCGTGTTTGTTTCCAATTCCTAAATGGAGTTGAGTCACATGCAGTTTTTGTCCTATGAGCAAGAGTTGTTTTCTGGTAAGAAGAGTCACTGTTGCTCTCCAAATGCCATATACAGTGCAAATAGCACTCGCGTCTGTTCCCAGCAAGTACAGTGTATGGGACTGAATAGGAGCTACTGTTCTTGTCAGTTTCCTAAGCAGACTTGAACTAGATATGGCCGTGTGTGTAGGAAGCACAGTTTTTTTGTTCTGAGCAAGCTCACTGTTCGGAACATATGAGAAACACAGTAGAGTAGAAGAGTGCTCTTTTCTCAAAAGCAGAGTGTGTTTTTGGAAGGCGAGCTAGCGTTTGTTTCCCAGTCCTAAATGGATTTGAGTCACATGCAGTTTTTTGTCCTACGAGGAAGAGTTGTTTTCTGGTAAGACGAGTCACTATTGTGCTCCAATTGCCATACACAGTGCAAATAGCACTCGCGTCTCTTCCGAGCAAGTACAGTGTATTGGACTGAAGAGGAGCTACTGTTCTTGTCAGTTTCCTAAGCAGAGTTGAACTATATATGGCCCGTGTATGTAGGAACACAGTTATTTTTTTCTGAGCAAGCTCACTGTTTGGACACCATAGGAAACACAGTAGAGTAGAAGAGTGCTCTTTTCTCAAAAGCAGAGTGTGTTTCATGTAAGGCGAGCTAGCATTTGTTTCCCAGTCCTAAATGGAGTTGAATCACATGCAGTTTCTGGTCCTACGAGCAAGAGTTGTTTTCTGGTAAGGAAAGTCACTATTGCGCTCCCATTGCCATACACAGTGCAAATAGCCCTCCCGTCTGTTCCCAGCAAGTACAGTGTATCGGACTGAAGAGGATCTACTGTTCTTGTCAGGTTCCTAAGCAGACTTGAACTAGATGTGGCCGTGTGTGTAGGAAGCACAGTTTTTTTGTTCTGAGCAAGCTCACTGTTCGGAACACATAGGAAACACAGTAGAGTAGAAGAGTGCTCTTTTCTCAAAAGCAGAGTGTGTTTTTGGAAGGCGAGCTAGCATTTGTTTCCCAGTCCTAAATGGAGTTGAGTCACATGCAGTTTTTTTGTCCTACGAGCAAGAGTTGTTTTCTGGTAAGACGAGTCACTATTGTGCTCCAATTGCCATACACAGTGCAAATAGCACTCGCGTCTGTTCCGAGCAAGTACAGTGTATTGGAATGAAGAGGAGCTACTGTTCTTGTCAGTTTCCTAAGCAGAGTTGAACTAGATATGTCCCGTGTGTGTAGGAAGCACAGTTCTTTGGTTCTGAGCAAGCTCACTGTTTAGACCCCATAGGAAACACAATAGTGTAGAAGAGTACTCTTTTCTCAAAAGCAGAGTGTGTTTCATGTAAGGCGAGCTAGCATTTGTTTCCCAGTCCTAAATGGAGTTGAATCACATGCAGTTTCTGGTCCTACGAGCAAGAGTTGTTTTCTGGTAAGGAAAGTCATTATTGCGCTCCCATTTCCATACACAGTGCAAATAGCCCTCCCGTCTGTTCCCAGCAAGTACAGTGTATCGGATTGAAGAGGATCTACTGTTCTTGTCAGGTTCCTAAGCAGACTTGAACTAGATATGGCCGTGTTTGTTGGAAGCACAGTTCTTTTGTTCTGAGCAAGCTCACTGTTTGGACCCCATAGGAAACACAGTAGAGTAGAAGAGTGCTCTCTTCTCTAAAGCAGAGTGTTTTTCTTGTAAGGTGAGCTCGCGTTTATTCCCAGTCCTAAATGGATTTGAGTCACATGCAGTTTTTGGTCCTACGATCAAGAGTTGTTTTCTGGTAAGAAGAGTCACTATTGCACTCCAAATGACATACACAGTGCAAATAGTACTCGCGTCTGTTCCCTTCAAGTACAGTGTATTGGACTGATTAGGAGCTACTGTTCTTGTCAGTTTCCTCAGCGGAGTTGAACTAGATATGGCCGTGTGTGTAGGAAGCACAGTTCTTTTGTTCTGAGCAAGCTCACTGTTCTGGCCCTATAGGAAACACAGTAGAGTAGAAGAGTGCTCTTTTCTCAAAAGCAGATTGTGTTTCTTGTAAGGCGAGCTAGCGTTTGTTTCCCAGTCCTAAATGAAGTTGAATCACATGCAGTTTCTGGTCCTACGACCAAGAGTTGTTTTCTGGTAAGGAAAGTCACTATTGCGCTCCCATTGCCATACACAGTGCAAATAGCACTCACGTCTGTACCCAGCAAGTGCAGTGTATCGGACTGAAGAATAGCTACTGTTCTTGTCAGTTTCCTAAGCAGAGGTGAACGAGATATGTCCCGCTTGTGTAGGAAGCACAGTTCTTTTGTTCTGAGCAAGCTCACTGTTTGGACCCCATAGGAAACACAGTAGAGTAGAAGAGTGCTCTTTTCTCGAAAGCAGAGTGTGTTTTTTGTAGGGCGAGCTAGAATTTGTTTCCCAGTCCTAAATGGAGTTGAATCACATGCAGTTTCTGGTCCTGCAAGCAAGAGTTGTTTTCTGGTAAGAAGAGTCACTATTGCGCTGCCATTGCCATACACAGGACAAATAACACTGGCGTCTTTTCCCAGCAAGTACAGTGTATTGGATGGAAGAGGATCTACTGTTCTTGTCAGGTTCCTAAGCAGACTTGAACTAGATATGGCCGTGTGTGTAGGAAGCACAGTTTTTTTGTTCTGAGCAAGCTCACTGTTCGGAACCCATAGGAAACACAGTAGAGTAGGCGAGTGCTCTTTTCTCAAAAGCAGAGTGTGTTTCTTGGAAGGCGAGCTAGCGTTTGTTTCCCAGTCCTAAATGGAGTTGAGTCACATGCAGTTTTTTTTCCTACGAGCAAGAGTTGTTTTCTGGTAAGACGAGTCACTATTGTGCTCCAATAGCCATGCACAGTGCAAATAGCCGTCCCGTCTGTTCCCAGGAAGTACAGTGTATCGGACTGAAGAGGAGCTACTGTTCTTGTCAGTTTCCTAAGCAGAGTTGAACTAGATATGGCCCGAGTGTAGGAAGCACAGTTCTTTTATTCTGAGCAAGCTCACTGTTCTGGCCCTATAGGAAACACAGTAGAGTAGAAGAGTGCTCTTTTCTCTAAAGCAGAGTGTGTTTCTTGTAAGGCGAGCTAGCGTTTGTTTCCCAGTCCTAAATGGAGTTGAATCACATGCAGTTTCTGGTCCTACGAGCAAGAGTTGTTTTATGGTAAGAAGAGTCACTATTGCGCTGCCATTGCCATACACAGGACAAATAGCACTGTTGTCTGTTCCAAGCAGTACAGTGTATTGGACTGAAGAGGGTCTACTGTTCTTGTCAGGTTCCTAAGCAGAATTGAACTAGATATGGCCGTGTGTGCAGGAAGCACAGTTCTTTTGTTCTGAGCAAGTTCACTGTTCGGACCTCCTAGGAAACACAATAGAGTAGAAGAGTGCTTTTTTCTCTAAATCAGAGTGTGTTTATTGTAAGGCGAGTTAGTGTTTGTTTCCCAGTCCTAAGTGGAGTTGTATCACATGCAGTTTCTGGGCCTATGAGCAAGAGTTGTTTTATGGTAAGAAGAGTCACTATTGTGCTCCCATTGTCATACACAGGGCGAATAGCACACGCGTCTCTTCACAGCATGTACAGTGTATTGGACTGAAGAGGATCTACTGTTCTTGTCAGGTTCCTAATCAGAGTTGAACTCGATATGGCCGTGTGTGTAGAAAGCACAGTTCTTTTGTTCTGAGCAAGCTCACTGTTCTGGCCCTATAGGAAACACAGTAGAGTAGTAGAGTGCTCTTTTCTCAAAAGCAGATTGTGTTTCTTGTAAGGGGCTCTAGCGTTTGTTTCCCAGTCCTATATGGAGTTGAATCACATGCAGTTTCTGGTCCTACGAGCAAGAGTTGTTTTCTGGTAAGAAGAATCACTGTTGCGCTCCAAATGTCATATACAGTGCAAATAGCACTCGCCTCTGTTCCGAGCAAGTACAGTGTATTGGACTGAAGAGGAGCTACTGTTCTTGTCAGTTTCCTAAGCAGAGTTGAACTAGATATGGCCCGTGTATGTAGGAAGCACAGTTCTTTTTTTCTGAGCAAGCTCACTGTTTGGACTCCATAGGAATAACAGTAGAGTAGAAGAGTGCTCTTTTCTCAAAAGCAGAGTATGTTTCATGTAAGGCGAGCTAGCGTTTGTTTCCCAGTCCTAAATGGAGTTGAGTCACATGCAGTTTTTTGTCCTACGAGCAAGAGTTATTTTCTGGTAAGAAGAGTCACTGTTGCGCTCCAAATGCCATATACAGTGCAAATAGCACTCTCGTCTGTTCCCAGCAAGTACAGTGTATCGTACTGAATAGGAGCTACTGTTCTTGTCAGTTTTCTAAGCAGACTTGAACTAGATATGGCCGTGTGTGTAGGAAGCAGAGTTTTTTTGTTCTGAGCAAGTTCACTGTTCAGAACACATAGGAAACACAGTTTCCAGCAGTACAGTGTATTGGACTGAAGAGGAGCTTGTTCTTGTCAGGTACCTAAGCAGAATTCAACTAAGTATGGCGGTGTGTGTAGGAAGCACAGTTTTTTTGTTCTGAGCAAGCTCACTGTTCGTACCCCATAGGAAACACAGTAGAGTAGAAGAGTGCTCCTTTCTCTAAAGCAGAGTGTGTTTCTTGTAAGGCGAGCTCGCGTTTGTTTCCCAGTCCTAAATGGAGTTGAGTCACAGGCAGTTTTTGGTCCTACGAGCAAGAGTTGTTTTCTGGTAAGAAGAGTCACTATTGCGCTGCCATTGCCATACACAGGACAAATAGCACGGGCATCTGTTCCCAGCAAGTACAGTGTATCGGACTGAAGAGGAGCTACTGTTCTTGTCAGTTTCCTAAGCAGAGTTGAACTAGATATGGTCGGTGTGTGTAAGAAGCACAGTTCTTTTTTTCTGAGCAAGCTCACTGTTCGGACCCCATAGGAAACACAGTAGAGTAGAATTGTGCTCTTTTCTCAAAAGCAGAGTGTGTTTCTTTTAAGGTGAGCTAGCATTTGTTTCCCAGTCCTAAATGGAGTTGAATCACATGCAGTTTCTGGTCCTACGAGCAAGAGTTGTTTTATGGTAAGAAGAGTCACTATTGCGCTGCCATTGCCATACACAGGACAAATAGCACTGTTGTCTGTTCCCAGGAGCACAGTGTATTGGACTGAAGAGGATCTACTGTTCTTGTCAGGTTCCTAAGCAGACTTGAACTAGATGTGGCAATGTTTGTAGGAAGCACAGTTTTTTTGTTCTGAGCAAGCTCACTGTTCGGAACACATAGGAAACAGTAGAGTAGAAGAGTGCTCTTTTCTCTAAAGCAGAATGTGTTTCTTGTAAGGCGAGCTAGCGTTTGTTTCCCAGTCCTAAATGGAGTGGAATCACATGCAGTTTCTGGTCCTATGAGCAACAGTTGTTTTCTGGTAAGGAAAGTCACTATAGCGCTCCCATTGCCATACACAGTGCAAATAGCACATGCCTCTGTTCCCAGCAAGTACAGTGTATCAGACTGAAGAGGAGCTACTGTTCTTGTCAGTTTCCTAAGCAGAGTTGAACTAGATATGGCCCGTGTGTGTAGGAAGCACAGTTCTTATGTTCTGAGCAAGCTCACTGTTCTGGCCCTTTAGGAAACACAGTAGAGTATAAGAGTGCACTTTTCTTAAAAGCAGAGTGTGTTTCTTGTAAGGCGAGCTCGCGTTTGTTTCCCAGTCCTAAATGGAGTTGAGTCACATGCAGTTTTTGGTCCTACGAGCAAGAGTTGTTTTCTGGTAAGAAGAGTCACTGTTGTGCTCCAAATTCCATATACAGTGCAAATAGCACTTGCGTCTGTTCCCAGCAAGTACAGTGTATCAGACTGAATAGGAGTTACTGTTCTTGTCAGTTTCCTAAGCAGACTTGAGCTAGATATGGCTGTGTGTGTAGGAAGCACAGTTTTTTTGTTCTGAGCAAGCTCACTGTTCGGAACATATAGGAAACACAGTAGAGTAGAAGAGTGCTCTTTTCTCAAAAGCAGAGTGTGTTTTTGGAAGGCGAGCTAGCGTTTGTTTCCCAGTCCTAAATGGAGTTGAGTCACATGCAGTTTTTTGTCCTACGAGCAAGAGTTGTTTTCTGGTAAGACGAGTCACTATTGTGCTCCAATTGCCATACACAGTGCAAATAGCACTCGCGTCTGTTCCGAGCAAGTACAGTGTATTGGACTGAAGAGGAGCTACTGTTCTTGTCAGTTTCCTAAGCAGAGTTGAACTAGATATGGCCCGTGTGTGTAGGAAGCACAGTTCTTTTGTTCTGAGCAAGCTCACTGTTTAGACCCCATAGGAAACACAGTAGAGTAGAAGAGTGCTCTTTTCTCAAAAGCAGAGTGTGTTTCATGTAAGGCGAGCTAGCATTTGTTTCCCAGTCCTAAATGGAGTTGAATCACATGCAGTTTCTGGTCCTACGAGCAAGAGTTGTTTTCTGGTAAGGAAAGTCATTATTGCGCTCCCATTTCCATACACAGTGCAAATAGCCCTCCCGTCTGTTCCGAGCAAGTACAGTGTATCGGATTGAAGAGGATCTACTGTTCTTGTCAGGTTCCTAAGCAGACTTGAACTAGATATGGCCGTGTTTGTTGGAAGCACAGTTCTTTTGTTCTGAGCAAGCTCACTGTTTGGACCCCATAGGAAACACAGTAGAGTAGAAGAGTGCTCTCTTCTCTAAAGCAGAGTGTTTTTCTTGTAAGGTGAGCTCGCGTTTGTTTCCCAGTCCTAAATGGATTTGAGTCACATGCAGTTTTTGGTCCTACGATCAAGAGTTGTTTTCTGGTAAGAAGAGTCACTATTGCACTCCAAATGACATACACAGTGCAAATAGTACTCGCGTCTGTTCCCTTCAAGTACAGTGTATTGGACTGATTAGGAGCTACTGTTCTTGTCAGTTTCCTCAGCAGAGTTGAACTAGATATGGCCGTGTGTGTAGGAAGCACAGTTCTTTTGTTCTGAGCAAGCTCACTGTTTGGACCCCATAGGAAACACAATAGAGTAGAAGAGTGCTCATTTCTCGAAAGCAGAGTGTGTTTTTTGTAGGGCGAGCTAGAATTTGTTTCCCAGTCCTAAATGGAGTTGAATCACATGCAGTTTCTGGTCCTGCAAGCAAGAGTTGTTTTCTGGTAAGAAGAGTCACTATTGCGCTGCCATTGCCATACACAGGACAAATAACACTGGCGTCTTTTCCCAGCAAGTACAGTGTATTGGATGGAAGAGGATCTACTGTTCTTGTCAGGTTCCTAAGCAGACTTGAACTAGATATGGCCGTGTGTGTAGGAAGCACAGTTTTTTTGTTCTGAGCAAGCTCATTGTTCGGAACCCATAGGAAACACAGTAGAGTAGGCGAGTGCTCTTTTCTCAAAAGCAGAGTGTGTTTCTTGGAAGGCGAGCTAGCGTTTGTTTCCCAGTCCTAAATGGAGTTGAGTCACATGCAGTTTTTTTTCCTACGAGCAAGAGTTGTTTTCTGGTAAGACGAGTCACTATTGTGCTCCAATAGCCATGCACAGTGCAAATAGCCGTCCCGTCTGTTCCCAGGAAGTACAGTGTATCGGACTGAAGAGGAGCTACTGTTCTTGTCAGTTTCCTAAGCAGAGTTGAACTAGATATGGCCCGAGTGTAGGAAGCACAGTTCTTTTATTCTGAGCAAGCTCACTGTTCTGGCCCTATAGGAAACACAGTAGAGTAGAAGAGTGCTCTTTTCTCTAAAGCAGAGTGTGTTTCTTGTAAGGCGAGCTAGCGTTTGTTTCCCAGTCCTAAATGGAGTTGAATCACATGCAGTTTCTGGTCCTACGAGCAAGAGTTGTTTTATGGTAAGAAGAGTCACTATTGCGCTGCCATTGCCATACACAGGACAAATAGCACTGTTGTCTGTTCCAAGCAGTACAGTGTATTGGACTGAAGAGGGTCTACTGTTCTTGTCAGGTTCCTAAGCAGAATTGAACTAGATATGGCCGTGTGTGCAGGAAGCACAGTTCTTTTGTTCTGAGCAAGTTCACTGTTCGGACCTCCTAGGAAACACAATAGAGTAGAAGAGTGCTTTTTTCTCTAAATCAGAGTGTGTTTATTGTAAGGCGAGTTAGTGTTTGTTTCCCAGTCCTAAGTGGAGTTGTATCACATGCAGTTTCTGGGCCTACGAGCAAGAGTTGTTTTCTGGTAAGAAGAGTCACTATTGTGCTCCCATTGTCATACACAGGGCGAATAGCACACGCGTCTCTTCACAGCATGTACAGTGTATTGGACTGAAGAGGATCTACTGTTCTTGTCAGGTTCCTAATCAGAGTTGAACTCGATATGGCCGTGTGTGTAGAAAGCACAGTTCTTTTGTTCTGAGCAAGCTCACTGTTCTGGCCCTATAGGAAACACAGTAGAGTAGTAGAGTGCTCTTTTCTCAAAAGCAGATTGTGTTTCTTGTAAGGGGCTCTAGCGTTTGTTTCCCAGTCCTATATGGAGTTGAATCACATGCAGTTTCTGGTCCTACGAGCAAGAGTTGTTTTCTGGTAAGAAGAATCACTGTTGCGCTCCAAATGTCATATACAGTGCAAATAGCACTCGCGTCTGTTCCGAGCAAGTACAGTGTATTGGACTGAAGAGGAGCTACTGTTCTTGTCAGTTTCCTAAGCAGAGTTGAACTAGATATGGCCCGTGTATGTAGGAAGCACAGTTCTTTTTTTCTGAGCAAGCTCACTGTTTGGACTCCATAGGAATAACAGTAGAGTAGAAGAGTGCTCTTTTCTCAAAAGCAGAGTATGTTTCATGTAAGGCGAGCTAGCGTTTGTTTCCCAGTCCTAAATGGAGTTGAGTCACATGCAGTTTTTTGTCCTACGAGCAAGAGTTATTTTCTGGTAAGAAGAGTCACTGTTGCGCTCCAAATGCCATATACAGTGCAAATAGCACTCTCGTCTGTTCCCAGCAAGTACAGTGTATCGTACTGAATAGGAGCTACTGTTCTTGTCAGTTTTCTAAGCAGACTTGAACTAGATATGGCCGTGTGTGTAGGAAGCAGAGTTTTATTGTTCTGAGCAAGTTCACTGTTCAGAACACATAGGAAACACAGTAGAGTAGAAGAGTGCTCTTTTCTCAAAAGCAGAGTGTGTTTTTGGACGGCGAGCTAGCGTTTGTTTCCCAGTCCTAAATGGAGTTGAGTCACATGCAGTTTTTTGTCCTACGAGCAAGAGTTGTTTTCTGGTAAGACGAGTCACTATTGTGCTCCAATTGCAATACACAGTGCAAAAAGAACTCGCGTCTGTTCCCAGCAATTACAGTGTATTGGACTGAATAGGAGCTACTGTTCTTCTCAGTTTCCTAAGCAGAGTTGAACTAAATATGGCCGTGTGTGTAGGAAGCACAGTTCTTTTGTTCTGAGCAAGCTCACTGTTCTGGCCCTATAGAAAACACAGTAGAGTAGAAGAGTGCTCTTTTCTCAAAAGCAGAGTGTGTTTCCTGTAAGGCGAGCTAGCGTTTGTTTCCCAGTCCTAAATGGAGTGGAATCACATGCAGTTTCTGGTCCTATGAGCAAGAGGTGTTTTCTGGTAAGGAAAGTCACTATTGCGCTCCCATTGCCATACACAGTGCAAATAGCACTCCCGTCTCTTCCCAGAAAGTACAGTGTATCGGACTGAAGAGAAGCTACTGTTCTTGTCAGTTTCCTAAGCAGAGTTGATCGAGATATATCCGGCGTGTGTAGGAAGCACAGGTCTTTTGTTATGAGCAAGCTCACTGTTTGGACCCCATAGACACAGTAGTGTAGAAGAGTGCTCTTTTCTCAAAAGCAGAGTGTGTTTCTTGTAAGGCGAGCTAGCGTTTGTTTCCCAGTCCTAAATGGAGTTAAATCACATGCAGTTTCAGGTCCTACAAGCAAGAGCTGTTTTCTGGTAAGAAGAGTCACTATTGCGCTGCCAATGCCATACACAGGACAAATAGCACTGGGGTCTTTTCCCAGCAAGTACAGTGTATTGGACTGAAGAGGATCTACTGTTCTTGTCAGGTTCCTAATCAGACTTGAACTAGATATGGCCATGTGTGTAGGAAGCACAGTTCTTATGTTCTGAGCAAGCTCAATGTTCTGGCCCTATAGGAAACACAGTAGATTAGAAGAGTGCACTTTTCTTAAAAGCAGAGTGTGTTTCTTGTAAGGCGAGCTCGCGTTTGTTTCCCAGTCCTAAATGGAGTTGAGTCACATGCAGTTTTTGGTCCTACGAGCAAGAGTTGTTTTCTGGTAAGAAGAGTCACTGTTGCGCTCCAAATGCCATATACAGTGCAAATAGCACTCGCGTCTGTTCCCAGCAAGTACAGTGTATCGGACTGAAGAGGAGCTACTGTTCTTGTCAGTTTCCTAAGCAGACTTGATATAGATATGGTCCGTGTGTAGGAAGCACAGTTCTTTTGTTCTGAGCAAGCTCACTGTTTGGACCCCATAGGAAACACAGTAGAGTAGAAGAGTGCTCTTTTCTCAAAAGCAGAGTGTGTTTCTTGTAAGGCGAGCTAGCGTTTGTTTCCCAGTCCTAAATGGAGTTGAATCACATGGAGTTTCTGGTCCTACAAGCAAGAGATGTTTTCTGGTAAGAACAGTCACTATTGCGCTGCCATTGCCATACACAGAACAAATAGCACTGGCGTCTTTTACAAGCAAGTACAGTGTATTGGACGAAAGAGGATCTACTGTTCTTGTCAGGTTCCTAATCAGACTTGAAATAGATATGGCCGTGTGTGTAGGAAGCACAGTTTTTTTGTTCTGAGCAAGCTCACTGTTCGGACCCCATAGGGAACACAGTAGAGTAGAAGAGTGCTCCTTTCTCTAAAGCAGAGTGTGTTTCTTGTAAGGCGAGCTCGCGTTTGTTTCCCAGTCCTAAATGGAGTTGAGTCACAGGCAGTTTTTGGTCCTACGAGCAAGAGTTGTTTTCTGGTAAGAAGAGTCACTATTGCGCTGCCATTGCCATACACAGGACAAATAGCACGGGCGTCTGTTCCCAGCAAGTACAGTGTATCAGACTGAAGAGGAGCTACTGTTCTTGTCAGTTTCCTAAGCAGAGTTGAACTAGATATGGTCGGTGTGTGTAAGAAGCACAGTTCTTTTTTTCTGAGCAAGCTCACTGTTCGGACCCCATAGGAAACACAGTAGAGTAGAATTGTGCTCTTTTCTCAAAAGCAGAGTGTGTTTCTTTTAAGGTGAGCTAGCATTTGTTTCCCAGTCCTAAATGGAGTTGAATCACATGCAGTTTCTGGTCCTACGAGCAAGAGTTGTTTTATGGTAAGAAGAGTCACTATTGCGCTGCCATTGCCATACACAGGACAAATAGCACTGTTGTCTGTTCCCAGGAGCACAGTGTATTGGACTGAAGAGGATCTACTGTTCTTGTCAGGTTCCTAAGCAGACTTGAACTAGATGTGGCAATGTTTGTAGGAAGCACAGTTTTTTTGTTCTGAGCAAGCTCACTGTTCGGAACACATAGGAAACAGTAGAGTAGAAGAGTGCTCTTTTCTCTAAAGCAGAATGTGTTTCTTGTAAGGCGAGCTAGCGTTTGTTTCCCAGTCCTAAATGGAGTGGAATCACATGCAGTTTCTGGTCCTATGAGCAAGAGTTGTTTTCTGGTAAGGAAAGTCACTATAGCGCTCCCATTGCCATACACAGTGCAAATAGCACATGCCTCTGTTCCCAGCAAGTACAGTGTATCAGACTGAAGAGGAGCTACTGTTCTTGTCAGTTTCCTAAGCAGAGTTGAACTAGATATGGCCCGTGTGTGTAGGAAGCACAGTTCTTATGTTCTGAGCAAGCTCACTGTTCTGGCCCTTTAGGAAACACAGTAGAGTATAAGAGTGCACTTTTCTTAAAAGCAGAGTGTGTTTCTTGTAAGGCGAGCTCGCGTTTGTTTCCCAGTCCTAAATGGAGTTGAGTCACATGCAGTTTTTGGTCCTACGAGCAAGAGTTGTTTTCTGGTAAGAAGAGTCACTGTTGTGCTCCAAATGCCATATACAGTGCAAATAGCACTTGCGTCTGTTCCCAGCAAGTACAGTGTATCAGACTGAATAGGAGCTACTGTTCTTGTCAGTTTCCTAAGCAGACTTGAGCTAGATATGGCTGTGTGTGTAGGAAGCACAGTTTTTTTGTTCTGAGCAAGCTCACTGTTCGGAACATATAGGAAACACAGTAGAGTAGAAGAGTGCTCTTTTCTCAAAAGCAGAGTGTGTTTTTGGAAGGCGAGCTAGCGTTTGTTTCCCAGTCCTAAATGGAGTTGAGTCACATGCAGTTTTTTGTCCTACGAGCAAGAGTTGTTTTCTGGTAAGACGAGTCACTATTGTGCTCCAATTGCCATACACAGTGCAAATAGCACTCGCGTCTGTTCCGAGCAAGTACAGTGTATTGGACTGAAGAGGAGCTACTGTTCTTGTCAGTTTCCTAAGCAGAGTTGAAATAGATATGGCCCGTGTGTGTAGGAAGCACAGTTCTTTTGTTCTGAGCAAGCTCACTGTTTAGACCCCATAGGAAACACAGTAGAGTAGAAGAGTGCTCTTTTCTCAAGCAGAGTGTGTTTCATGTAAGGCGAGCTAGCATTTGTTTCCCAGTCCTAAATGGAGTTGAATCACATGCAGTTTCTGGTCCTACGAGCAAGAGTTGTTTTCTGGTAAGGAAAGTCACTATTGCGCTCCCATTGCCATACACAGTGCAAATAGCAAATGCCTCTGTTCCCTGCAAGTACAGTGTATCGGATTGAAGAGGATCTACTGTTCTTGTCAGGTTCCTAAGCAGACTTGAACTAGATATGGCCGTGTTTGTTCGAAGCACAGTTTTTTAGTTATGAGCAAGCTCACTGTTCGGAACACATAGAAAACAGTAGAGTAGAAGAGTGCTCTTTTCTCTAAAGCAGAGTGTGTTTCTTGTAAGGAGAGCTATCGTTTGTTTCCCATTCCTAAATGGAGTTGAATCACATGCAGTTTCTGGTCCTACGAGCAAGAGTTGTTTTATGGTAAGAAGAGTCACTATTGTGCTCCCTTTGCCATATACAGGACAAAGAGCACTGGCGTCTGTTCCCAGCAAGTACAGTGTATTGGACTGAAGAGGATCTACTGTTCTTTCAGGTTCCTAAGCAGAATTGAACTAGATATTGCCGTGTGTGTAGGAAGCACAGTTCTTTTGTTCTGAGCAATCTCACTGTTTGGACCCTATAGGAAACACAGTAGAGTAGAAGAGTGTGCTTTTCTCTAAAGCAGAGTGTGTTTCATGTAAGGAGAGCTATCGTTTGTTTCCAAGTCCTAAATGGAGTTGAATCACATGCAGTTTCTGGTCCTATGAGCAAGAGTTGTTTTCGGGTAAGGAAAGTCACTATTGCGCTCCCATTGCCATACACAGTGCAAGTAGCACTTCCGTCTGTTCCCAGCAAGTACAGTGTATCGGACTGAAGAGGAGCTACTTTTCTTGTCAGGTTCCTAAGCAGAGTTGAACTAGATATGACCCGTGTTTCTAGGAAGCACAGTTCTTTTGTTCTTTGCAAGCTCACTGTTTGGACCCCATAGGAAACACAGTAGAGCAGAAGAGTGCTCTTTTCTCTAAAACAGAGTGTGTTACTTGTAAGGCGAGCTAGCGTTTGTTTCGCAGTCCTAAATGGAGTTGAATCCCATGCAGTTTCTGGTACTAGGAGCAAGAGTTGTTTTCTGGTAAAAAGAGTCACTATTGCGCTGCCATTGCCATACACAGGACAAATAGCACTGGCGTCTGTTCGCAGCAAGTACAGTGTATTGGACTGAAGAGGATCTACTGTTCTTGTCATGTTCCTAAGCAGACTTGAACTAGATATGGCCGTGTGTGTAGGAAGCACAGTTTTTTTGTTCTGAGCAAGCTCACTTTTCGGAACACATAGGAAACACAGTAGAGTAGAAGAGTGCTCTTTTCTCAAAAGCAGAGTGTGTTTCTTGGACGTCGAGCTAGCATTTGTTTCCCAGTCCTAAATGGAGTTGAGTCACATGCAGTTTTTTGTCCTACGAGCAAGAGTTGTTTTCTGGTAAGACAAGTCACTATTGGGCTCCAATTGCCATACACAGTGCAAATAGCACTCGCGTCTGTTCCCTGCAAGTACAGTGTATTGGACTGAAGAGGATCTACTGTTCTTGTCAGTTTCCTAAGCAGAGTTGAACTGGATATGGACCGTGTGTGTAGGAAGCACAGTTCTTTTGTTCTGAGCAAACTCACTGTTCAGACCCCATAGGAAGCACAGTAGAATAGAAGAGTGATCTTTTCTCAAAAGCAGAGTGTGTTTCATGTAAGAAGAGCTAGCATTTGTTTTCCAGTCCTAAATGGAGTTGAATCACATGCAGTTTCTGGTCCTACGAGCAAGAGTTGTTTTCTGGTAAGGAAAGTCACTATTGCGCTCCCATTGCCATACACAGTGCAAATAGCACTCGCGTCTGTTCCCAGCAAGTACATTGTATCAGACTGAAGAGGAGCTACTGTTCTTGTCATTTTCCTAAGCAGAGTGGAACTAGTTATGGCCCGTGTGTAGGAAGAACAGCTCTTTTGTTCTGAGCAAGCTCACTGTTCTGGCCCTATAGGAAACACAGTAGAGTAGAAGAGTGCTCTTTTCTCTAAAGCAGAGTGTGTTTCTTGTGAGGCGAGCTACCGTTTGTTTCCCAGTCCTAAATGGAGTTGAATCACAGGCAGTTTCTAGTCCTACGAGCAAGAGTTGTTTTACGGTAAGAAAAGTCACTTTTGCGCTGCCATTGCCATACACAGGACAAATAGCACTGGCGTCTGTTCCCAGCAAGTACAGTGTATTGGACTGAAGAGGATCTACTGTTCTAGTCAGGTTCCTAAGCAGAATTGAACTAGATATGGCCGTGTGTGTGGGAAGCACAGTTCTTTTGTTCTGAGCAAGTTCAGTGTTCGGACTCCATAGGAAACACAGTAGAGTAGAAGAGTGCTCTTTTCTCAAAAGCAGAGTATGTTTCTTGTAAGGCGAGCTAGCGTTTGTTTCCCAGTCCTATATGGAGTTGAGTAACATGCAGTTTTTTGTCCTACGAGCAAGAGTTGTTTTCTGGTAAGACGAGTCACTATTGTGCTCTAATTGCCATACACAGAGCAAATAGCACTCGCGTCTCTTCCCCGCAAGTACAGTGTATTGGACTGAAAAGGAGCTACTGTTCTTGTCAGTTTCCTAAGCAGAGTTGAACTAGATATGGCCCTTGTGTGTTGGAAGCACAGTTCTTTTGTTCTGAGCAAGCTCACTGTTCGGACCCCATAGGAAACACAGTAGAGTAGAAAAGTGCTCTTTTCACAAAAGCAGAGTGTGTTTCATGTAAGGCGAGCTAGCATTTGTTTCCCAGACCTAAATGGAGTTGAATCACATGCAGTTTCTGGTCCTATGAGCAAGAGTTTTTTTATGGTAAGGAAAGTCACTATTGTGCTCCCATTGCCCTACACAAGGCAAATAGCACTCGCGTCTGTTCCCAGCAAGTACAGTGTATTGGACTGAATAGGAGCTACTGTTCTTGTCAGTTTACTAAACAGAGTTGAACTAGATATGGCCGTGTGTGTAGGAAGCACAGTTCTTTTGTTCTGAGCAAGCTCACTGTTTGGACCCCATAGGAAACACAGTAGAGTAGAAGAGTGCTCTTTTCTCTAAAGCAGAGTGTGTTTCTTGTAAGGCGAGCTACCGTTTGTTTCCCAGTCCTTAATGGAGTGGAATCACATGCAGTTTCTGGTCCTACGAGCAAGAGTTTTTTTCTGGTAAATAAAGTCACTATTGCGCTCCCATTGCCATACACAGTGCAAATATCCCTCGCGTCTGTTCCCAGCAAGTACAGTGTATTGGACTGAAGAGGAGCTACTGTTCTTCTCAGTTTCCAAAGCAGAGTTGAACTAGATATGGCCCGTGTTTAGGAAGCACAGTTCTTTTTTTCTGAGCAAGCTCACTGTTCTGGCCCTATAGGAAACACAGTAGAGTAGAAGAGTGCTCTTTTCTCAAAAGCAGAGTGTGTTTCTTGTAAAGCGAGTTAGAGTTGGTTTCCCAGTCCTAAATGGAGTTGAATCACATGCAGTTTCTGGTACTACGAGCAAGAGTTGTTTTCTGGTAAGAAGAGTCACTATTGTGCTGCCATTGCCATACACAGGACAAATAGCACTGGAGTCTATTCCCAGCAAGTACAGTGTATTGGACTGAAGAGGATCTACTGTTCTTGTCAGGTTCCTAAGCAGAGTTGAACTAGATATGGCCCGTGTGTAAGAAGCACAGTTCTTTTGTTCTGAGAAAGCTCACTGTTCTGGCACTATAGGAAACACAGTAGACTAGAAGAGTGCTCTTTTCTCTAAAGCAGAGTGTGTTTCTTGTAAGGTGAGCTAGCTTTTGTTTCCCAGTCCTAAATGGAGTTGAAATATTTGCAGTTTCTGGTCCTATGAGCAAGAGTTGTTTTATGGTAAGAAGAGTCACTATTGCACTGCCATTGCCATACACAGGACAAATAGCACTGGCGTCTGTTCCCAGCAAGGACAGTATATTGCACTGAAGAGGATCTACTGTTCTTGTCAGGTTCCTAAACAGAATTGAACTAGATATGGTCGTGTGTATGAAGCACAGTTCTTTTGTTCTGAGCAAGCTCACTGTTCGGACCCCATAGGGAGCACAGTAGAGTAGAAGAGTGCTCTTTTCTCAAAAGCAGAGTGTGTTTCTTGTAAGGCGAGCCTACGTTTGTTTCCAGTCCTAAATGGAGTGGAATCACATGCAGTTTCTGGTCCTACGAGCAAGAGTTGTTTTCTGGTAAGGAAAGTCACTATTGTGCTCCCATTGTCATACACAGTGCAAATAGCACATGCGTCTTTTCCCAGCAAGTACAGTGTATTGGAATGAAGAGGAGCTACTGTTCTTGTCAGGTTCCTAAGCAGAGTTGAACTCGATATGGCCCGTGTGTGTAGGAAGCACAGTTCTTATGTTCTGAGCAAGCTCACTGTTCTGGCCCTATAGGAAACACAGTAGAGTAGAAGAGTGCTCTTTTCTCTAAAGCAGAGTGTGTTTCTTGTAAGGCGAGCTAGCGTTTGTTTCCCAGTCTTAAATGGAGTTGAGTCACATGCAGTTTCTGGTCCTACGAGCAAGAGTTGTTTTCTGGTAAGGAATGTCACTATTGTGCTCCCATTGACATACACAGTGCAAATAGCACTCGCGTCTGGTCCCAGCAAGTACAGTGTATCGGACTGAGGGAGGAGCTACTGTTCTTGTCAGTTTCCTAAGCAGAGTTGAACTAGATATGGCCCGTGTGTGTAGGAAGCACAGTTTTTTTTTTCTGAGCAAGCTCACTGTTCTGGCCCTATAGGAAACACAGTAGAGTAGAAGAGTGCTCTTTTCTCTAAAGCAGAGTGTGTTTCTTGTAAGGCGAGCTATCTTTTGTTTCCCAGTCCTAAATGGAGTTGAATCACATGTAGTTTCTGGTCCTATCAGCAAGAGTTGTTTTCTGGTAAGAAGAGTCACTATTGTGCTGCCATTGCCATATACAGGACAAATAGCACTGCCGTCTGTTCCCAGCAAGTACAGTGTATGGGACTGAAAAGAAGCTACTGTTCTTGTCAGTTTCCTTAGCAGAGTTGAAGTAGATATGGCCCGTGTGTGTAGGAAGCACAGTTCTTATGTTCTGAGCAAGCTCACTGTTCTGGCCCTATAGGAAACACAGTACAGAAGAAGAGTGCTCTTTTCTCAAAAGCGGAGTGTATTTCTTGTTAGGCGAGCTAGCGTTTGTTTCCTAGTCCTAAATGGAGTTGAATCACATGCAGTTTCAGGTCCTATGATCAAGAGTTCTTTTCTGGTAAGGAAAGTCACATTGCTTTCCCATTGCCATACACAGTGCAAATAGCACTCGCGTCTGTTCCCAGCAAGTACAGTGTATTGGACTGGATAGGTGCTAATGTTCTTGTCAGTTTCCTAAGCAGAGTTGAACTAGATATGATCCGTGTTTGTAGGAAGCACAGTTCTTTTGTTCTTTGCAAGCTCACTGTTTGGACCCCATAGGAAACACAGTAGAGTAGAAGAGTGCTCTTTTCTCTAAAGCAGAGTGTATTTCTTGTAAGGCGTGCTAGCGTTTGTTTCGCAGTCCTAAATGGAGTTTTATCCCATGCAGTTTCTGGTACTACGAACAAGAGTTGTTTTATGGTAAGAAGAGTCACTATTGCACTGCCATTGCCATACACAGGACAAAGAGCACTGGCATCTGTTCGCAGCAAGTACAGTGTTTTGGGCTGAAGAGGATCTACTGTTCTTGTCAGGTTCCTAAGCAGACTTGAACTAGATATGGCCGTGTGTGTAGGAAGCACAGTTTTTTTTTTCTGAGCAAGCTCACTGTTCGGACCCCATAGGAAACACAGTAGAGTAGAAGAGTGCTTTTTTCTCAAAAGCAGAGTGTGTTTCTTTTAAGGCGAGCTAGCGTTTGTTTCCCATTCCTAAATGGAGTGGAATCACATGCAGTTTGTTTTCCTACGAGAAAGAGTTGTTTTCTGGTAAGGAAAGTCACTATTGTGCTCCCATTGCCATACACAGTGCAAATAGCCCTCCCATCTGTTCCCAGCAAGTACAGTGTATTGGACTGAAGAGGCGCTACTGTTCTTCTCAGATTCCTAAGCAGAGTTGAACTAGATATGGCCCGTGTGTGTAGGAAGCACAGTTCTTTTTTTCTGAGCAAGCTCACTGTTCTGGCCCTATAGGAAACACAGTAGAGTAGAAGAGTGCTCTTTTCTCAAAAGCAGAGTGTGTTTCTTGTAAAGCGAGCTAGAGTTTGTTTCCCAGTCCTAAATGGAGTTGAATCACATGCAGTTTCTGGTCCACGAGCAAGAGTTGTTTTCTGGTAAGAAGAGTCACTATTGCGCTGCCATTGCCATACACAGGACAAATAGCACTGGCGTCTGTTCGCAGCAAGTACAGTGTATTGGACTGAAGAGGATCTACTGTTCTTGTCAGTTTCCTAAGCAGACTTGAACTAGATATGGCCGTGTGTGTAGGAAGCACAGTTCTTTTGTTCTGAGCAAGCTCACTGTTCGGACCCTATAGGAAACACAGTAGAGTAGAAGAGTGCTATTTTCTCAAAAGCAGAGTGTGTTTCTTGTAAGGCAAGCTAGCGTTTGTTTCCCAGTCCTAAATGGAGTTGAATCACATGCAGTTTCTGGTCCTATGAGCAAGAGTTGTTTTCTGGTAAGGAAAGTCACTATTGCGCTCCCATTGCCATTCACAGTGCAAATAGCACTCGCGTCTGTTCCCAGCAAGTACAGTGTATCGGACTAAAGAGGAGCTACTTTTCTTGTCAGTTTCCTGAGCAGAGTTGAAGTAGATAAGGCCCGTGTGTAGGAAGCACAGTTCTTATGTTCTGAGCAAGCTCACTGTTCTGGCCCTATAGGAAACACAGTAGAGTAGAAGAGTGTTCTTTTCTCTAAAGCAGAGTGTGTTTCTTGTAAGGCGAGCTAGCGTTTGTTTCCTAGTCCTAAATGGAGTTGAATCACATGCAGTTTCAGGTCCTACGAACAAGAGTTCTTTTCTGGTAAGGAAAGTCACATTGCGCTCCCATTGCCATACACAGTGCAAATAGCACTCGCGTCTGTTCCCAGCAAGTACATTGTATTGGACTGTTTAGGTGCTACTGTTCTTGTCAGTTTCCTAAGCACAGTTGAACTAGATATGATCCATGTTTTTAGGAAGCACAGTTCTTTTGTTCTTTGCAAGCTCACTGTTTGGACCCCATAGGAAACACAGTAGAGCAGAAGAGTGCTCTTTTCTCTAAAGCAGAGTGTGTTACTTATAAGGCGAGCTAGCGTTTGTTTCGCAGTCCTAAATGGAGTTGAATCCCATGCAGTTTCTGGTACTACTAGCAAGAGTTGTTTTCTGGTAAAAAAGAGTCACTATTGCGCTGCCATTGCCATACACAGGACAAATAGCACTGGCGTCTGTTCGTAGCAAGTACAGTGTATTGGGCTGAAGAGGATCTATTGTTCTTGTCAGGTTCCTAAGCAGACTTGAACTAGATATGGCCGTGTGTGTAGGAAGCACAGTTTTTTTGTTCTGAGCAAGCTCACTGTTCGGACCCCATAGGAAACACAGTAGAGTAGAAGAGTGCTTTTTTCTCAAAAGCAGAGTGTGTTTCTTGTAAGGCGAGCTACCGTTTGTTTCCCAGTCCTAAATGGAGTGGAATCACATGCAGTTTCTGGTCCTAGGACCAAGAGTTGTGTTCGGGTAAAGAAAGTCACTATTGCGCTCCCATTGCCATACACAGTGCAAATAGCCCTCGCGTCTGTTCCCAGCAAGTACAGTGTATTGGACTGAAGAGGAGCTACTGTTCTTCTCAGTTTCCTAAGAAGAGTTGAACTAGGTATGGCCCGTGTGTGTAGGATGCACAATTCTTTTTTTCTGAGCTAGCTCACTGTTCTGGCCCTATAGGAAGCACAGTAGAGTAGAAGAGTGCTCTTTTCTCAAAAGCAGAGTGTGTTTCTTGGAAGTCGAGCTAGCGTTTGTTTCCCAGTCCTAAATGGAGTTGAGTCCCATGTAGTTTTTGGTCCTACGAGCAAGAGTTGTTTTCTGGTAAGACGAGTCACTATTGTGCTCCAATTGCCATACACAGTGCAAATAGCACTCGCGTCTGTTCCCCACAAGTAAAGTGAATTGGACTGAAGAGGAGCTACTGTTCTTGTCAGTTTCCTAAGCAGAGTTGAACTAGATGTGGCCCGTGTGTTTAGGAAGCACAGTTATTATGTTCTGAGCAAGCTCATTGTTCTGGTCCTAAAGGAAACACAGTAGAGTAGAAGAGTGCTCTTTTCCCAAAAGCAGAGTATGTTTCTTCTAAGGCGAGCTAGCGTTTGTTTCCCAGTCCTAAATTGAGTGGAATCACATACAGTTTCTGGTCCTATGAGCAAGAGTTGTTTTCTGGTAAGGAAAGTCACTATAGCGCTCCCATTGCCATACACAGTGCAAATAGCACTCGCGTCTGTTCCCCACAAGTAAAGTGTATTGGACTGAAGAGGAGCTACTGTTCTTGTCAGTTTCCTAAGCAGAGTTGAACTAGATATGTCCCGTGTGTGTAGGACGCATAGTTCTTTTGTTCTGAGCAAGCTCACTGTTCGGACCCCATAGGAAACACAGTAGAGTAGAAGAGTGCTCTTTTCTCAAAAGCAGAGTGTGTTTCATGTAAGGCGAGCTAGCATTTGTTTCCCAGTCCTAAATGGAGTTGAATCACATGCAGTTTCTGGTACTACGAGCAAGAGTTGTTTTCTGATAAGGAAAGTCACTATTGTGCTCCCATTGCCATACACAGTGCAAATAGCACATGCGTCTGTTCCCAGCAAGTACAGTGTATTGGACTGAAGAGGAGCTACTGTTCTCAGTTTCCTAAGCAGAGTTGAACTAGATATGGCCCGTGTGTCTAGGAAGCACAGTTCATTTGTTCTGAGCAAGCTAACTGTTCTGGCCCTATAGGAAACACAGTAGAGTAGAAGAGTGCTCTTTTCTCAAAAGCAGAGTGTGTTTCTTGTAAGGTGAGCTAGAGTTTGTTTCCCAGTCCTAAATGGAGTTGAGTCACATGCAGTTTTTGGTCCTATGAGCAAGAGTTGTTTTCTGGTAAGACGAGTCACTATTGTGCTCCAATTGCCATACACAGTGCACATAGCACTCGCGTCTGTTCTCAGCAAGTACAGTGTATCGGACTGAAGAGGAGCTGCTGTTCTTGTCAGTTTCCTAAGCAGAGTTGAAATAGATATGGCCCGTGTGTTTAGGAAGCACAGTTATTATGTTGTGAGCAAGCTCACTGTTCTGGTCCTACAGGAAACAAAGTAGAGTAGAAGAGTGCTCTTTTCTCTAAAGCAGAGTGTGTTTCTTGTAAGGCGAGCTCGCATTTGTTTCCCAGTCCTAAATGGAGTTGGTTCACAGACAGTTTCTGGTCCTACGAGCAAGAAATTTTTTCTGGTAAGGAAAGTCATTATTGTGCTCCCATTGCCATACACAGTGCAAATAGCACATGCGTCTGTTCCCAGCAAGTACAGTGTATTGGACTGAAGAGGAGCTACTGTTCTTGTCAGGTTCCTAAGCAGAGTTGAACTAGATATGGCCCGTGTGTGTAGGAAGCACAGTTCTTATGTTCTGAGCAAACTCACTGTTCTGGCCCTATAGGAAACACAGTAGAGTAGAAGAGTGCTCTTTTCTCTAAAGCAGAGTGTGTTTCTTGTAAGGCGAGCTAGCGTTTGTTTCCCAGTCCTAAATGGAGTTGAGTCACATGCAGTTTTTTGTCCTAAGAGCAAGAGTTGTTTTCTGGTAAGACGAGTCACTATTGTGCTCCAATTGCCATACACAGTGAAAATAGCACTCGCGTCTGTTCCCCGCAAGTAAAGTGTATTGGACTGAAGAGGAGCTACTGTTCTTGTCTGTTTCCTAAGCAGAGTTGAACTAGATATGTCCCGTGTGTGTAGGAAGCACAGTTCTTTTGTTCTGAGCAAGCTCACTGTTCAGACCCCATAGGAAACACAGTAGAGTAGAAGAGTGCTCTTTTCTCAAAAGCAGAGTGTATTTCATGTAAGGCGAGCTAGCATTTGTTTCCCAGTCCTAAATGGAGTTGAATCACATGCAGTTTCTGGTCCTACGAGCAAGAGTTGTTTTCTGGTAAGGAAAGTCACTATTGTGCTTCTATTGCCTTACACAGTGCAAGTAGCACTCGCGTCTGTTCCCAGAAAGTACAGTGTATCGGACTGAAGAGGAGCTACTGTTCTTGTCAGTTTCCTAAGCAGAGTTGAACTAGATATGGCCCATGTGTAGGAAGCACAGTTCTTTTGTACTGAGCAAGCTCACTGTTCTGTCCCTATGGGAAACACAGTAGAGTAGAAGAGTGCTCTTTTCTCTAATGCAGAGTGTGTTTCTTGTAAGGCAAACTAGTGTTTGTTTCCCTGTCCTAAATGGAGTTGAATCACATGCAGTTTCTGGTCCTACGAGCAAGAGTTGTTTTATTGTAAGAAGAGTCACTATTGCGCTTCCATTGCCATACACAGGACAAATAGCACTGGCGTCTGTTCCCAGCAATTACAGTGTATTGAACTGAAGATGATCTACTGTTCTTGTCAGGTTCCTAAGCAGACTTCAACTAGATATGGCCGTGTGTAGGAAGCACAGTTCTTTTGTTCTGAGCAAGCTCACTGTTCAGACCCCATAGGAAACACAGTTGAGTAGAAGAGTGCTCTTTTCTCAAAAGCAGAGTATATTTCATGTAAGGCGAACTAGTTTTTGTTTCCCAGTCCTAAATGGAGTTGAATCACATGCAGTTTCAGGTCCTACGAACAAGAGTTGTTTTCTGGTAAGGAAAGTCACATTGCGCTCCCATTGCCATACAATGTGCAAATAGCACTCGCGTCTGTTCCCAGCAAGTACAGTGTATTGGACTGAAGAGGAGCTACTGTTCTTGTCAGTTTCCTAAGAAGAGTTGAACTAGATATGGCCCGTGTGTTTAGGAAGCACAGACCTTTTTTTCTGAGCAAGCTCACTGTTCTGGCCCTATAGGAAGCACAGTAGAGTAGAAGAGTGCTCTTTTCTCAAAAGCAGAGTGTGTTTCTTGTAAAGCGAGCTAGAGTTTGTTTCCCAGTCCTAAATGGAGTTGAGTCACACGCAGTTTTTTGTTCTATGAGCAAGAGTTGTTTTCTGGTAAGACGAGTCACTATTGTGCTCCAATTGCCATACACAGTGCAAATAGCACTGGCGTCTGTTCCCAGCAAGTACAGTGTATTGGACTGAATAGGAGCTACTGTTCTTGTCAGTTTCCTAAGCAGAATTGAACTAGATATGGCCGTGTGTGTAGGAAGCACAGTTCTTTTCTTCTGAGCAAGCTCACTGTTCGGACCCCATAGAAAACAAAGTAGAGTAGAAGGGTGCTCTTTTCCCAAAAGCAGAGTATGTTTCTTGTAAGGCGAGATAGCGTTTGTTTCCCAGTCCTAAATGGAGTTGAATCACATGCAGTTTGTGTTCCTAGGAGCATGAGTTGTTTTCTGTTAAGGAAAGTCACTATTGCGCTCTCATTGACATACACAGTGCAAATAGCACTCGCGTCTGTTCCCAGCAAGTACAGTGTATCGGACTGAAGAGGAGCTACTGTTCTTGTCAGTTTCCTAAGCAGAGTTGAACTAGATATGGTCCGTGTGTGTAGGAAGCACAGTTCTTATGTTCTAAGCAAGCTCACTGTTCTGGCCGTATAGGAAACATAGTAGAGTAGAAGAGTGCTCTTTTCTCAAAAGCAGAGTGTGTTTCTTGTAAGGCAAGCTAGCGTTTGTTTCCTAGTCCTAAATGGAGTTGAATCACATGCAGTTTCAGGTCCTACGAACAAGAGTTGTTTTCTGGTAAGGAAAGTCACATTGCGCTCCCATTGCCATACACTGTGCAAATAGCAGTCGCGTCTGTTCCCAGCAAGTACAGTGTATTGGACTGAAGAGGATCTACTGTTCTTCTCAGGTTCCTAAGCAGACTTGAACTAGATATGGCCGTGTGTGTAGGAAGCACAGTTTTTTTGTTCTGAGCCAGCTCACTGTTCGGACCCCATAGAAAACACAGTAGAGTAGAAGAGTGCTTTTTTCTCAAACGTAGAGTGTGTTTCTTTTAAGGCGAGCTAGCTTTTGTTTCCCATTCCTATATGGAGTGGAATCACACGCAGTTTCTGGTCCTACGAGCAAGAGTTGTTTTCTGGTAAGGAAAGTCACTATTGTGCTCCCATTGCCATACACAGTGCAAATAGCCCTCCCGTCTGTTCCCACCAAGTACAGTGTATTGGGCTGAAGAGGAGCTACTCTTCTTCTCAGTTTCCTAAGAAGAGTTGAACTAGATATGGCACGTGTGTAGGAAGCACAGTTCTTTTTTTCTGAGCAAGCTCACTGTTCTGGCCCTATAGGAAATACAGTAGAGTAGAAGAGTGCTCTTTTCTCAAAAGCAGAGTGTGTTTCTTGTAAAGCGAGCTAGAGTTTGTTTCCCAGTCCTAAATTGAGTTGAGTCACATGCAGTTTTTTGTTCTATGAGCAAGAGTTGTTTTCTGGTAAGACGAGTCACTATTGTGCTCCAATTGCCATACACAGTGCAAATAGCACTGGCGTCTGTTCCCAGCAAGTACTGTGTATTGGACTGAAGAGGATCTACTGTTCTTGTCAGTTTCCTAAGCAGAGTTGAAATAGATATGGCCCATGTGTGGGAAGCACAGTTCTTTTGTTCTGAGCAAGCTCACTGTTCTGGCCCTGTAGGAAACACAGTAGAGTAGAAGAGTGCTCTTTTTCTAAAGCAGAGTGTGTTTCTTGTAAGGCGAGCTAGCATTTGTTTCCCAGTCCTAAATGGCGTTGAATCACATGCAGTTTGTGGTCCTACGAGCAAGAGTTGTTTTCTGGTAAGCAAAGACACTATTGCACTCTAATTGCCATACACAGTGTAAATAGCACTCGCGTGTGTTCCCAGCAAGTACAGTGTATCGGACTGAAGAGGAGCTACTGTTCTTGTCAGTTTCCTAAGCAGAGTTGAACTAGATATGGCCCATGTGTAGGAAGCACAGTTCTTTTGTACTGAGCAAGCTCACTGTTCTGGCCCTATGGGAAACACAGTAGAGTAGAAGAGTGCTCTTTTCTCTAATGCAGAGTGTGTTTCTTGTAAGGCGAACTAGTGTTTGTTTCCCCGTCCTAAATGGAGTTGAATCACATGCAGTTTCTGGTCCTACGAGCAAGAGTTGTTTTATTGTAAGAAGAGTCACTATTGCGCTGCCATTGCCATACACAGGACAAATAGCACTGGCGTCGGTTCCCAGCAATTACAGTGTATTGAACTGAAGATGATCTACTGTTCTTGTCAGGTTCCTAAGCAGACTTCAACTAGATATGGCCGTGTGTAGGAAGCACAGTTCTTTTGTTCTGAGCAAGCTCACTGTTCAGACCCCATAGGAAACACAGTTGAGTAGAAGAGTGCTCTTTTCTCAAAAGCAGAGTGTATTTCATGTAAGGCGAACTAGTTTTTGTTTCCCAGTCCTAAATGGAGTTGAATCACATGCAGTTTCAGGTCCTACGAACAAGAGTTGTTTTCTGGTAAGGAAAGTCACATTGCGCTCCCATTGCCATACAATGTGCAAATAGCACTCGCGTCTGTTCCCAGCAAGTACAGTGTATTGGACTGAAGAGGAGCTACTGTTCTTGTCAGTTTCCTAAGAAGAGTTGAACTAGATATGGCCCGTGTGTTTAGGAAGCACAGACCTTTTTTTCTGAGCAAGCTCACTGTTCTGGCCCTATAGGAAGCACAGTAGAGTAGAAGAGTGCTCTTTTCTCAAAAGCAGAGTGTGTTTCTTGTAAAGCGAGCTAGAGTTTGTTTCCCAGTCCTAAATGGAGTTGAGTCACACGCAGTTTTTTGTTCTATGAGCAAGAGTTGTTTTCTGGTAAGACGAGTCACTATTGTGCTCCAATTGCCATACACAGTGCAAATAGCACTGGCGTCTGTTCCCAGCAAGTACAGTGTATTGGACTGAATAGGAGCTACTGTTCTTGTCAGTTTCCTAAGCAGAATTGAACTAGATATGGCCGTGTGTGTAGGAAGCACAGTTCTTTTCTTCTGAGCAAGCTCACTGTTCGGACCCCATAGAAAACAAAGTAGAGTAGAAGGGTGCTCTTTTCCCAAAAGCAGAGTATGTTTCTTGTAAGGCGAGATAGCGTTTGTTTCCCAGTCCTAAATGGAGTTGAATCACATGCAGTTTGTGTTCCTAGGAGCATGAGTTGTTTTCTGTTAAGGAAAGTCACTATTGTGCTCTCATTGACATACACAGTGCAAATAGCACTCGCGTCTGTTCCCAGCAAGTACAGTGTATCGGACTGAAGAGGAGCTACTGTTCTTGTCAGTTTCCTAAGCAGAGTTGAACTAGATATGGTCCGTGTGTGTAGGAAGCACAGTTCTTATGTTCTAAGCAAGCTCACTGTTCTGGCCGTATAGGAAACATAGTAGAGTAGAAGAGTGCTCTTTTCTCAAAAGCAGAGTGTGTTTCTTGTAAGGCAAGCTAGCGTTTGTTTCCTAGTCCTAAATGGAGTTGAATCACATGCAGTTTCAGGTCCTACGAACAAGAGTTGTTTTCTGGTAAGGAAAGTCACATTGCGCTCCCATTGCCATACACTGTGCAAATAGCAGTCGCGTCTGTTCCCAGCAAGTACAGTGTATTGGACTGAAGAGGATCTACTGTTCTTGTCAGGTTCCTAAGCAGACTTGAACTAGATATGGCCGTGTGTGTAGGAAGCACAGTTTTTTTGTTCTGAGCCAGCTCACTGTTCGGACCCCATAGAAAACACAGTAGAGTAGAAGAGTGCTTTTTTCTCAAACGTAGAGTGTGTTTCTTTTAAGGCGAGCTAGCTTTTGTTTCCCATTCCTATATGGAGTGGAATCACACGCAGTTTCTGGTCCTACGAGCAAGAGTTGTTTTCTGGTAAGGAAAGTCACTATTGTGCTCCCATTGCCATACACAGTGCAAATAGCCCTCCCGTCTGTTCCCACCAAGTACAGTGTATTGGGCTGAAGAGGAGCTACTCTTCTTCTCAGTTTCCTAAGAAGAGTTGAACTAGATATGGCACGTGTGTAGGAAGCACAGTTCTTTTTTTCTGAGCAAGCTCACTGTTCTGGCCCTATAGGAAATACAGTAGAGTAGAAGAGTGCTCTTTTCTCAAAAGCAGAGTGTGTTTCTTGTAAAGCGAACTAGAGTTTGTTTCCCAGTCCTAAATTGAGTTGAGTCACATGCAGTTTTTTGTTCTATGAGCAAGAGTTGTTTTCTGGTAAGACGAGTCACTATTGTGCTCCAATTGCCATACACAGTGCAAATAGCACTGGCGTCTGTTCCCAGCAAGTACTGTGTATTGGACTGAAGAGGATCTACTGTTCTTGTCAGTTTCCTAAGCAGAGTTGAAATAGATATGGCCCATGTGTGGGAAGCACAGTTCTTTTGTTCTGAGCAAGCTCACTGTTCTGGCCCTGTAGGAAACACAGTAGAGTAGAAGAGTGCTCTTTTTCTAAAGCAGAGTGTGTTTCTTGTAAGGCGAGCTAGCATTTGTTTCCCAGTCCTAAATGGCGTTGAATCACATGCAGTTTGTGGTCCTACGAGCAAGAGTTGTTTTCTGGTAAGCAAAGTCACTATTGCACTCTAATTGCCATACACAGTGTAAATAGCACTCGCGTGTGTTCCCAGCAAGTACAGTGTATCGGACTGAAGAGGAGCTACTGTTCTTGTCAGTTTCCTAAGCAGAGTTGAACTAGATATGGCCCATGTGTAGGAAGCACAGTTCTTTTGTACTGAGCAAGCTCACTGTTCTGGCCCTATGGGAAACACAGTAGAGTAGAAGAGTGCTCTTTTCTCTAATGCAGAGTGTGTTTCTTGTAAGGCGAACTAGTGTTTGTTTCCCCGTCCTAAATGGAGTTGAATCACATGCAGTTTCTGGTCCTACGAGCAAGAGTTGTTTTATTGTAAGAAGAGTCACTATTGCGCTGCCATTGCCATACACAGGACAAATAGCACTGGCGTCGGTTCCCAGCAATTACAGTGTATTGAACTGAAGATGATCTACTGTTCTTGTCAGGTTCCTAAGCAGACTTCAACTAGATATGGCCGTGTGTAGGAAGCACAGTTCGTTTGTTCTGAGCAAGCTCACTGTTCAGACCCCATAGGAAACACAGTAGAGTAGAAGAGTGCTCTTTTCTCAAAAGCAGAGTGTATTTCATGTAAGGCGAACTAGTGTTTGTTTCCCAGTCCTAAATGGAGTTGAATCACATGCAGTTTCAGGTCCTACGAACAAGAGTTGTTTTCTGGTAAGGAAAGTCACATTGCGCTCCCATTGCCATACAATGTGCAAATAGCACTCGCGTCTCTAACAATAAGTACAGTGTATTGGACTGAAGAGGATCTACTGTTCTTGTCAGGTTCCTGAGCAGACTTGAACTAGATATGGCCGTGTGTGTAGGAAGCACAGTTCGTTTGTTCTGAGCAAGCTCACTCTTCGGACCCCATAGGAAACACAGTAGAGTACATGAGTGCTCTTTTCTCAAAAGCAGAGTGTGTTTCTTGTAAGGTGAGCAAGTGTTTGTTTCCCAGTCCTAAATGGAGTTGAATCACATGCAGTTTCTGGTCCTATGACCAAGAGTTGTTTTCTGGCAAGGAAAGTCACTATTGTGCTCCCATTGCCATACACAGTGCAAATAGCACATGCGTCTGTTCCCAGCAAGTACAGTGTATTGGACTGAAGAGGAGCTACTGTTCTTCTCAGTTTCCTAAGCAGAGTTGAACTAGATATGGCCCGTGTGTCTAGGAAGCACAGTTCATTTGTTCTGAGCAAGCTAACTCTTCTGGCCCTATAGGAAACCCAGTAGAGTGGAAGAGTGCTCTTTTCTCAAAAGCAGAGTGTGTTTCTTGTAAGGTGAGCTAGAGTTTGTTTCCCAGTCCTAAATGGAGTTGAGTCACATGCAGTTTTTGGTCCTATGAGCAAGAGTTGTTTTCTGGGAAGACGAGTCACTATTGTGCTCCAATTGCTATACACAGTGCACATAGCACTCGTGTCTGTTCTCAGCAAGTACAGTGTATCGGACTGAAGGGGAGCTGCTGTTCTTGTCAGTTTCCTAAGCAGAGTTGAAATAGATATGGCCCGTGTGTTTAGGAAGCACAGTTTTTTTGTTCTGAGCAAGCTCACTGTTCGGACCCCATAGAAAACACAGTAGAGTAGAAGAGTGCTTTTTTCTCAAACGTAGAGTGTGTTTCTTTTAAGGCGAGCTAGCTTTTGTTTCCCATTCCTAAATGGAGTGGAATCACATGCAGTTTCTGGTCCTACGAGCAAGAGTTGTTTTCTGGTAAGGAAAGTCACTATTGTGCTCCCATTGCCATACACAGTGCAAATAGCCCTCCCGTCTGTTCCCAGCAAGTACAGTGTATTGGACTGAAGAGGAGCTACTGTTCTTGTCAGTTTCCTAAGAAGAGTTGAACTAGATATGGCCCGTGTGTTTAGGAAGCACAGACCTTTTTTTCTGAGCAAGCTCACTGTTCTGGCCCTATAGGAAGCACAGTAGAGTAGAAGAGTGCTCTTTTCTCAAAAGCAGAGTGTGTTTCTTGTAAAGCGAGCTAGAGTTTGTTTCCCAGTCCTAAATGGAGCTGAGTCACACGCAGTTTTTTGTTCTATGAGCAAGAGTTGTTTTCTGGTAAGACGAGTCACTATTGTGCTCCAATTGCCATACACAGTGCAAATAGCACTGGCGTCTGTTCCCAGCAAGTACAGTGTATTGGACTGAAAAGGATCTACTGTTTTTGTCAGTTTCCTAAGCAGAGTTGAACTAGATATGGCCCGTGTGTGGGAAGCACAGTTCATTTGTTCTGAGCAACCTCACTTTTCTGGCCCTGTAGGAAACACAGTAGAGTAGAAGAGTGCTCTTTTTCTAAAGCAGAGTGTGTTTCTTGTAAGGCGAGCTAGCATTTGTATCCCAGTCCTAAATGGCGTTGAATCACATGTAGTTTGTGGTCCTATGTGCAAGAGTTGTTTTCTGGTAAGCAAAGTCACTATTGCACTCTAATTGCCATACACAGTGTAAATAGCACTCGTGTCTGGTCCAGAAATTACAGTGTATTGGACTGAAGAGGAGCTACTGTTCTTGTCAGTTTCCTAAGCAGAGTTGAACTACATATGGTCCGTGTGTGTAGGAAGCACAGTTCTTTTGTTTTGAGCAAGCTAACTGTTCTGGCCCTATAGGAAACACAGTAGAGTAGAAGAGTGCTCTTTTCCCAAAAGTAGAATGTGTTTCTTGTAAGGTGAGCTAGAGTTTGTTTCCCAGTCCTAAATGGAGTTGAGTCACATGCAGTTTCTGGTCGTACGAGCAAGAGTTGTTTTCTGGTAAGATGAGTCACTATTGTGCTCCAATTGCCATACACAGTGCAAATAGCACTCGCGTCTGTTCTCAGCAAGTACAGTGTATCAGACTGAAGAGAAGCTGCTGTTCTTGTCAGTTTCCTAAGCAGAGTTGAACTAGATATGGCCCGTGTGTTTAGGAAGCACAGTTATTATGTTCTGAGCAAGCTCACTGTTCTGGTCCTACAGGAAACACAGTAGAGTAGAAGAGTGCTCTTTTCTCTAAAGCAGAGTGTGTTTCTTGTAAGGCGAGCTCGCGTTTGTTTCCCAGTCCTAAATGGAGTTGAATCACAGACAGTTTTTGGTCCTACGAGCAAGAGTTGTTTTCTGGTAAGAAGAGTCACTATTGCGCTCCAAATGCCATACACAGTGCAAATAGCACTCGTGTCTGTTCCCAGCAAGTACAGTGTATTGGACTGAATAGGAGCTACTGTTCTTGTCAGTTTCCTAAGCAGAATTGAACTAGATATGGCCGTGTGTGTAGGAAGCACAGTTCTTTTCTTCTGAGCAAGCTCACTGTTCGGACCCCATAGAAAACAAAGTAGAGTAGAAGGGTGCTCTTTTCCCAAAAGCAGAGTATGTTTCTTGTAAGGCGAGCTAGCGTTTGTTTCCCAGTCCTAAATGGAGTTGAATCACATGCAGTTTGTGTTCCTAGGAGCATGAGTTGTTTTCTGTTAAGGAAAGTCACTATTGCGCTCTCATTGACATACACAGTGCAAATAGCACTCGCGTCTGTTCCCAGCAAGTACAGTGTATCAGACTGAAGAGGAGCTACTGTTCTTGTCAGTTTCCTAAGCAGAGTTGAACTAGATATGGTCCGTGTGTGTAGGAAGCACAGTTCTTATGTTCTAAGCAAGCTCACTGTTCTGGCCGTATAGGAAACATAGTAGAGTAGAAGAGTGCTCTTTTCTCAAAAGCAGAGTGTGTTTCTTGTAAGGCAAGCTAGCGTTTGTTTCCTAGTCCTAAATGGAGTTGAATCACATGCAGTTTCAGGTCCTACGAACAAGAGTTGTTTTCTGGTAAGGAAAGTCACATTGCGCTCCCATTGCCATACACTGTGCAAATAGCACTCGCGTCTGTTCCCAGCAAGTACAGTGTATTGGACTGAAGAGGATCTACTGTTCTTGTCAGGTTCCTAAGCAGACTTGAACTAGATATGGCCGTGTGTGTAGGAAGCACAGTTTTTTTGTTCTGAGCCAGCTCACTGTTCGGACCCCATAGAAAACACAGTAGAGTAGAAGAGTGCTTTTTTCTCAAACGTAGAGTGTGTTTCTTTTAAGGCGAGCTAGCTTTTGTTTCCCATTCCTATATGGAGTGGAATCACACGCAGTTTCTGGTCCTACGAGCAAGAGTTGTTTTCTGGTAAGGAAAGTCACTATTGTGCTCCCATTGCCATACATAGTGCAAATAGCCCTCCCGTCTGTTCCCACCAAGTACAGTGTATTGGGCTGAAGAGGAGCTACTCTTCTTCTCAGTTTCCTAAGAAGAGTTGAACTAGATATGGCACATGTGTAGGAAGCACAGTTCTTTTTTTCTGAGCAAGCTCACTGTTCTGGCCCTATAGGAAATACAGTAGAGTAGAAGAGTGCTCTTTTCTCAAAAGCAGAGTGTGTTTCTTGTAAAGCGAGCTAGAGTTTGTTTCCCAGTCCTAAATTGAGTTGAGTCACATGCAGTTTTTTGTTCTATGAGCAAGAGTTGTTTTCTGGTAAGACGAGTCACTATTGTGCTCCAATTGCCATACACAGTGCAAATAGCACTGGCGTCTGTTCCCAGCAAGTACTGTGTATTGGACTGAAGAGGATCTACTGTTCTTGTCAGTTTCCTAAGCAGAGTTGAACTAGATATGGCCCGTGTGTGGGAAGCACAGTTCTTTTGTTCTGAGCAAGCTCACTGTTCTGGCCCTGTAGGAAACACAGTAGAGTAGAAGAGTGCTCTTTTTCTAAAGCAGAGTGTGTTTCTTGTAAGGCGAGCTAGCATTTGTTTCCCAGTCCTAAATGGAGTGGAATCACATGCAGTTTCTGGTCCTACGAGCAAGAGTTGTTTTCTGGTAAGGAAAGTCACTATTGTGCTCCCATTGTCATACACAGTGAAAATAGCACATGCGTCTTTTCCCAGCAAGTACAGTGTATTGGAATGAAGAGGAGCTACTGTTCTTGTCAGGTTCCTAAGCAGAGTTGAACTCGATATGGCCCGTGTGTGTAGGAAGCACAGTTCTTATGTTCTGAGCAAGCTCACTGTTCTGGCCCTATAGGAAACACAGTAGAGTAGAAGAGTGCTCTTTTCTCTAAAGCTGAGTGTGTTTCTTGTAAGGCAAGCTAGCGTTTGTTTCCCAGTCTTAAATGGAGTTGAGTCACATGCAGTTTCTGGTCCTACGAGCAAGAGTTGTTTTCTGGTAAGGAATGTCACTATTGTGCTCCCATTGACATACACAGTGCAAATAGCACTCGCGTCTGGTCCCAGCAAGTACAGTGTATCGGACTGAGGGAGGAGCTACTGTTCTTGTCAGTTTCCTAAGCAGAGTTGAACTAGATATGGCCCGTGTGTGTAGGAAGCACAGTTTTTTTTTCTGAGCAAGCTCACTGTTCTGGCCCTATAGGAAACACAGTAGAGTAGAAGAGTGCTCTTTTCTCTAAAGCAGAGTGTGTTTCTTGTAAGGCGAGCTATCTTTTGTTTCCCAGTCCTAAATGGAGTTGAATCACATGTAGTTTCTGGTCCTATCAGCAAGAGTTGTTTTCTGGTAAGAAGAGTCACTATTGTGCTGCCATTGCCATATACAGGACAAATAGCACTGCCGTCTGTTCCCAGCAAGTACAGTGTATGGGACTGAAAAGGAGCTACTGTTCTTGTCAGTTTCCTTAGCAGAGTTGAAGTAGATATGGCCCGTGTGTGTAGGAAGCACAGTTCTTATGTTCTGAGCAAGCTCACTGTTCTGGCCCTATAGGAAACACAGTAGAGAAGAAGAGTGCTCTTTTCTCAAAAGCGGAGTGTATTTCTTGTTAGGCGAGCTAGCGTTTGTTTCCTAGTCCTAAATGGAGTTGAATCACATGCAGTTTCAGGTCCTATGATCAAGAGTTCTTTTCTGGTAAGGAAAGTCACATTGCTTTCCCATTGCCATACACAGTGCAAATAGCACTCGCGTCTGTTCCCAGCAAGTACAGTGTATTGGACTGGATAGGTGCTAATGTTCTTGTCAGTTTCCTAAGCAGAGTTGAACTAGATATGATCCGTGTTTGTAGGAAGCACAGTTCTTTTGTTCTTTGCAAGCTCACTGTTTGGACCCCATAGGAAACACAGTAGAGTAGAAGAGTGCTCTTTTCTCTAAAGCAGAGTGTATTTCTTGTAAGGCGTGCTAGCGTTTGTTTCGCAGTCCTAAATGGAGTTTTATCCCATGCAGTTTCTGGTACTACGAACAAGAGTTGTTTTATGGTAAGAAGAGTCACTATTGCACTGCCATTGCCATACACAGGACAAAGAGCACTGGCATCTGTTCGCAGCAAGTACAGTGTTTTGGGCTGAAGAGGATCTACTGTTCTTGTCAGGTTCCTAAGCAGACTTGAACTAGATATGGCCGTGTGTGTAGGAAAGCACAGTTTTTTTTTTCTGAGCAAGCTCACTGTTCGGACCCCATAGGAAACACAGTAGAGTAGAAGAGTGCTTTTTTTCTCAAAAGCAGAGTGTGTTTCTTTTAAGGCGAGCTAGCGTTTGTTTCCCATTCCTAAATGGAGTGGAATCACATGCAGTTTGTTTTCCTACGAGAAAGAGTTGTTTTCTGGTAAGGAAAGTCACTATTGTGCTCCCATTGCCATACACAGTGCAAATAGCCCTCCCATCTGTTCCCAGCAAGTACAGTGTATTGGACTGAAGAGGCGCTACTGTTCTTCTCAGATTCCTAAGCAGAGTTGAACTAGATATGGCCCGTGTGTGTAGGAAGCACAGTTCTTTTTTTCTGAGCAAGCTCACTGTTCTGGCCCTATAGGAAACACAGTAGAGTAGAAGAGTGCTCTTTTCTCAAAAGCAGAGTGTGTTTCTTGTAAAGCGAGCTAGAGTTTGTTTCCCAGTCCTAAATGGAGTTGAATCACATGCAGTTTCTGGTCCACGAGCAAGAGTTGTTTTCTGGTAAGAAGAGTCACTATTGCGCTGCCATTGCCATACACAGGACAAATAGCACTGGCGTCTGTTCGCAGCAAGTACAGTGTATTGGACTGAAGAGGATCTACTGTTCTTGTCAGTTTCCTAAGCAGACTTGAACTAGATATGGCCGTGTGTGTAGGAAGCACAGTTCTTTTGTTCTGAGCAAGCTCACTGTTCGGACCCTATAGGAAACACAGTAGAGTAGAAGAGTGCTATTTTCTCAAAAGCAGAGTGTGTTTCTTGTAAGGCAAGCTAGCGTTTGGTTCCCAGTCCTAAATGGAGTTGAATCACATGCAGTTTCTGGTCCTATGAGCAAGAGTTGTTTTCTGGTAAGGAAAGTCACTATTGCGCTCCCATTGCCATTCACAGTGCAAATAGCACTCGCGTCTGTTCCCAGCAAGTACAGTGTATCGGACTAAAGAGGAGCTACTTTTCTTGTCAGTTTCCTGAGCAGAGTTGAAGTAGATAAGGCCCGTGTGTAGGAAGCACAGTTCTTATGTTCTGAGCAAGCTCACTGTTCTGGCCCTATAGGAAACACAGTAGAGTAGAAGAGTGTTCTTTTCTCTAAAGCAGAGTGTGTTTCTTGTAAGGCGAGCTAGCGTTTGTTTCCTAGTCCTAAATGGAGTGAATCACATGCAGTTTCAGGTCCTACGAACAAGAGTTCTTTTCTGGTAAGGAAAGTCACATTGCGCTCCCATTGCCATACACAGTGCAAATAGCACTCGCGTCTGTTCCCAGCAAGTACATTGTATTGGACTGGATAGGTGCTACTGTTCTTGTCAGTTTCCTAAGCACAGTTGAACTAGATATGATCCATGTTTTTAGGAAGCACAGTTCTTTTGTTCTTTGCAAGCTCACTGTTTGGACCCCATAGGAAACACAGTAGAGCAGAAGAGTGCTCTTTTCTCTAAAGCAGAGTGTGTTACTTATAAGGCGAGCTAGCGTTTGTTTCGCAGTCCTAAATGGAGTTGAATCCCATGCAGTTTCTGGTACTACTAGCAAGAGTTGTTTTCTGGTAAAAAGAGTCACTATTGCGCTGCCATTGCCATACACAGACAAATAGCACTGGCGTCTGTTCGTAGCAAGTACAGTGTATTGGGCTGAAGAGGATCTATTGTTCTTGTCAGGTTCCTAAGCAGACTTGAACTAGATATGGCCGTGTGTGTAGGAAGCACAGTTTTTTTGTTCTGAGCAAGCTCACTGTTCGGACCCCATAGGAAACACAGTAGAGTAGAAGAGTGCTTTTTTCTCAAAAGCAGAGTGTGTTTCTTGTAAGGCGAGCTATCGTTTGTTTCCCAGTCCTAAATGGAGTGGAATCACATGCAGTTTCTGGTCCTAGGACCAAGAGTTGTGTTCGGGTAAAGAAAGTCACTATTGCGCTCCCATTGCCATACACAGTGCAAATAGCCCTCGCGTCTGTTCCCAGCAAGTACAGTGTATTGGACTGAAGAGGAGCTACTGTTCTTCTCAGTTTCCTAAGAAGAGTTGAACTAGGTATGGCCCGTGTGTGTAGGATGCACAATTCTTTTTTTCTGAGCTAGCTCACTGTTCTGGCCCTATAGGAAGCACAGTAGAGTAGAAGAGTGCTCTTTTCTCAAAAGCAGAGTGTGTTTCTTGGAAGTCGAGCTAGCGTTTGTTTCCCAGTCCTAAATGGAGTTGAGTCCCATGTAGTTTTTGGACCTACGAGCAAGAGTTGTTTTCTGGTAAGACGAGTCACTATTGTGCTCCAATTGCCATACACAGTGCAAATAGCACTCGCGTCTGTTCCCACAAGTAAAGTGTATTGGACTGAAGAGGAGCTACTGTTCTTGTCAGTTTCCTAAGCAGAGTTGAACTAGATGTGGCCCGTGTGTTTAGGAAGCACAGTTATTATGTTCTGAGCAAGCTCATTGTTCTGGTCCTAAAGGAAACACAGTAGAGTAGAAGAGTGCTCTTTTCCCAAAAGCAGAGTATGTTTCTTGTAAGGCGAGCTAGCGTTTGTTTCCCAGTCCTAAATTGAGTGGAATCACATACAGTTTCTGGTCCTATGAGCAAGAGTTGTTTTCTGGTAAGGAAAGTCACTATAGCGCTCCCATTGCCATACACAGTGCAAATAGCACTCGCGTCTGTTCCCCACAAGTAAAGTGTATTGGACTGAAGAGGAGCTACTGTTCTTGTCAGTTTCCTAAGCAGAGTTGAACTAGATATGTCCCGTGTGTGTAGGACGCATAGTTCTTTTGTTCTGAGCAAGCTCACTGTTCGGACCCCATAGGAAACACAGTAGAGTAGAAGAGTGCTCTTTTCTCAAAAGCAGAGTGTGTTTCATGTAAGGCGAGCTAGCATTTGTTTCCCAGTCCTAAATGGAGTTGAATCACATGCAGTTTCTGGTACTACGAGCAAGAGTTGTTTTCTGATAAGGAAAGTCACTATTGTGCTCCCATTGCCATACACAGTGCAAATAGCACATGCGTCTGTTCCCAGCAAGTACAGTGTATTGGACTGAAGAGGAGCTACTGTTCTCAGTTTCCTAAGCAGAGTTGAACTAGATATGGCCCGTGTGTCTAGGAAGCACAGTTCATTTGTTCTGAGCAAGCTAACTGTTCTGGCCCTATAGGAAACACAGTGTAGAGTAGAAGAGTGCTCTTTTCTCAAAAGCAGAGTGTGTTTCTTGTAAGGTGAGCTAGAGTTTGTTTCCCAGTCCTAAATGGAGTTGAGTCACATGCAGTTTTTGGTCCTATGAGCAAGAGTTGTTTTCTGGTAAGACGAGTCACTATTGTGCTCCAATTGCCATACACAGTGCACATAGCACTCGCGTCTGTTCTCAGCAAGTACAGTGTATCGGACTGAAGAGGAGCTGCTGTTCTTGTCAGTTTCCTAAGCAGAGTTGAAATAGATATGGCCCGTGTGTTTAGGAAGCACAGTTATTATGTTGTGAGCAAGCTCACTGTTCTGGTCCTACAGGAAACAAAGTAGAGTAGAAGAGTGCTCTTTTCTCTAAAGCAGAGTGTGTTTCTTGTAAGGCGAGCTCGCATTTGTTTCCCAGTCCTAAATGGAGTTGGTTCACAGACAGTTTCTGGTCCTACGAGCAAGAAATTTTTTCTGGTAAGGAAAGTCATTATTGTGCTCCCATTGCCATACACAGTGCAAATAGCACATGCGTCTGTTCCCAGCAAGTACAGTGTATTGGACTGAAGAGGAGCTACTGTTCTTGTCAGGTTCCTAAGCAGAGTTGAACTAGATATGGCCCGTGTGTGTAGGAAGCACAGTTCTTATGTTCTGAGCAAACTCACTGTTCTGGCCCTATAGGAAACACAGTAGAGTAGAAGAGTGCTCTTTTCTCTAAAGCAGAGTGTGTTTCTTGTAAGGCGAGCTAGCGTTTGTTTCCCAGTCCTAAATGGAGTGAGTCACATGCAGTTTTTTGTCCTACGAGCAAGAGTTGTTTTCTGGGAAGACGAGTCACTATGTGCTCCAATTGCCATACACAGTGAAAATAGCACTCGCGTCTGTTCCCCGCAAGTAAAGTGTATTGGACTGAAGAGGAGCTACTGTTCTTGTCAGTTTCCTAAGCAGAGTTGAACTAGATATGTCCCGTGTGTGTAGGAAGCACAGTTCTTTTGTTCTGAGCAAGCTCACTGTTCAGACCCCATAGGAAACACAGTAGAGTAGAAGAGTGCCTCTTTTCTCAAAGCAGAGTGTATTTCATGTAAGGCGAGCTAGCATTTCTTTCCCAGTCCTAAATGGAGTTGAATCACATGCAGTTTCTGGTCCTACGAGCAAGAGTTGTTTTCTGGTAAGGAAAGTCCACTATTGTGCTTCTATTGCCATACACAGTGCAAGTAGCACTCGCGTCTGTTCCCAGAAAGTACAGTGTATCGGACTGAAGAGGAGCTACTGTTCTTGTCAGTTTCCTAAGCAGAGTTGAACTAGATATGGCCCATGTGTAGGAAGCACAGTTCTTTTGTACTGAGCAAGCTCACTGTTCTGTCCCTATGGGAAACACAGTAGAGTAGAAGAGTGCTCTTTTCTCTAATGCAGAGTGTGTTTCTTGTAAGGCGAACTAGTGTTTGTTTCCCTGTCCTAAATGGAGTTGAATCACATGCAGTTTCTGGTCCTACGAGCAAGAGTTGTTTTATTGTAAGAAGAGTCACTATTGCGCTGCCATTTGCCATACACAGGACAAATAGCACTGGCGTCTGTTCCCAGCAATTACAGTGTATTGAACTGAAGATGATCTACTGTTCTTGTCAGGTTCCTAAGCAGACTTCAACTAGATATGGGCCGTGTGTAGGAAGCACAGTTCTTTTGTTCTGAGCAAGCTCACTGTTCAGACCCCATAGGAAACACAGTTGAGTAGAAGAGTGCTCTTTTCTCAAAAGCAGAGTGTATTTCATGTAAGGCGAACTAGTTTTTGTTTCCCAGTCCTAAATGGAGTTGAATCACATGCAGTTTCAGGTCCTACGAACAAGAGTTGTTTTCTGGTAAGGAAAGTCACATTGCGCTCCCATTGCCATACAATGTGCAAATAGCACTCGCGTCTGTTCCCAGCAAGTACAGTGTATTGGACTGAAGAGGAGCTACTGTTCTTGTCAGTTTCCTAAGAAGAGTTGAACTAGATATGGCCCGTGTGTTTAGGAAGCACAGACCTTTTTTTCTGAGCAAGCTCACTGTTCTGGCCCTATAGGAAGCACAGTAGAGTAGAAGAGTGCTCTTTTCTCAAAAGCAGAGTGTGTTTCTTGTAAAGCGAGCTAGAGTTTGTTTCCCAGTCCTAATGGAGTTGAGTCACACGCAGTTTTTTGTTCTATGAGCAAGAGTTGTTTTCTGGTAAGACGAGTCACTATTGTGCTCCAATTGCCATACACAGTGCAAATAGCACTGGCGTCTGTTCCCAGCAAGTACAGTGTATTGGACTTGAAAAGGATCTACTGTTCTTGTCAGTTTCCTAAGCAGAGTTGAACTAGATATGGCCCGTGTGTGGGAAGCACAGTTCATTTGTTCTGAGCAAGCTCACTTTTCTGGCCCTGTAGGAAACACAGTAGAGTAGAAGAGTGCTCTTTTTCTAAAGCAGAGTGTGTTTCTTGTAAGGCGAGCTAGCATTTGTATCCCAGTCCTAAATGGCGTTGAATCACATGTAGTTTGTGGTCCTATGTGCAAGAGTTGTTTTCTGGTAAGCAAAGTCACTATTGCACTCTAATTGCCATACACAGTGTAAATAGCAACTCGTGTCTGGTCCAGCAATTACAGTGTATTGGACTGAAGAGGAGCTACTGTTCTTGTCAGTTTCCTAAGCAGAGTTGAACTAGATATGGCCCGTGTGTTTAGGAAGCACAGTTCTTTTGTTTTGAGCAAGCTAACTGTTCTGGCCCTATAGGAAACACAGTAGAGTAGAAGAGTGCTCTTTTCCCAAAAGTAGAATGTGTTTCTTGTAAGGTGAGCTAGAGTTTGTTTCCCAGTCCTAAATGGAGTTGAGTCACATGCAGTTTCTGGTCGTACGAGCAAGAGTTGTTTTCTGGTAAGATGAGTCACTATTGTGCTCCAATTGCCATACACAGTGCAAATAGCACTCGCGTCTGTTCTCAGCAAGTACAGTGTATCAGACTGAAGAGAAGCTGCTGTTCTTGTCAGTTTCCTAAGCAGAGTTGAACTAGATATGGCCCGTGTGTTTAGGAAGCACAGTTATTATGTTCTGAGCAAGCTCACTGTTCTGGTCCTACAGGAAACACAGTAGAGTAGAAGAGTGCTCTTTTCTCTAAAGCAGAGTGTGTTTCTTGTAAGGCGAGCTCGCGTTTGTTTCCCAGTCCTAAATGGAGTTGAATCACAGACAGTTTTTGGTCCTACGAGCAAGAGTTGTTTTCTGGTAAGAAGAGTCACTATTGCGCTCCAAATGCCATACACAGTGCAAATAGCACTCGTGTCTGTTCCCAGCAAGTACAGTGTATTGGACTGAATAGGAGCTACTGTTCTTGTCAGTTTCCTAAGCAGAATTGAACTAGATATGGCCGTGTGTGTAGGAAGCACAGTTCTTTTCTTCTGAGCAAGCTCACTGTTCGGACCCCATAGAAAACAAAGTAGAGTAGAAGGGTGCTCTTTTCCCAAAAGCAGAGTATGTTTCTTGTAAGGCGAGCTAGCGTTTGTTTCCCAGTCCTAAATGGAGTTGAATCACATGCAGTTTGTGTTCCTAGGAGCATGAGTTGTTTTCTGTTAAGGAAAGTCACTATTGCGCTCTCATTGACATACACAGTGCAAATAGCACTCGCGTCTGTTCCCAGCAAGTACAGTGTATCAGACTGAAGAGGAGCTACTGTTCTTGTCAGTTTCCTAAGCAGAGTTGAACTAGATATGGTCCGTGTGTGTAGGAAGCACAGTTCTTATGTTCTAAGCAAGCTCACTGTTCTGGCCGTATAGGAAACATAGTAGAGTAGAAGAGTGCTCTTTTCTCAAAAGCAGAGTGTGTTTCTTGTAAGGCAAGCTAGCGTTTGTTTCCTAGTCCTAAATGGAGTTGAATCACATGCAGTTTCAGGTCCTACGAACAAGAGTTGTTTTCTGGTAAGAAAGTCACATTGCGCTCCCATTGCCATACACTGTGCAAATAGCACTCGCGTCTGTTCCCAGCAAGTACAGTGTATTGGACTGAAGAGGATCTACTGTTCTTGTCAGGTTCCTAAGCAGACTTGAACTAGATATGGCCGTGTGTGTAGGAAGCACAGTTTTTTTGTTCTGAGCCAGCTCACTGTTCGGACCCCATAGAAAACACAGTAGAGTAGAAGAGTGCTTTTTCTCAAACGTAGAGTGTGTTTCTTTTAAGGCGAGCTAGCTTTTGTTTCCCATTCCTATATGGAGTGGAATCACACGCAGTTTCTGGTCCTACGAGCAAGAGTTGTTTTCTGGTAAGGAAAGTCACTATTGTGCTCCCATTGCCATACACAGTGCAAATAGCCCTCCCGTCTGTTCCCACCAAGTACAGTGTATTGGGCTGAAGAGGAGCTACTGTTCTTCTCAGTTTCCTAAGAAGAGTTGAACTAGATATGGCACGTGTGTAGGAAGCACAGTTCTTTTTTTCTGAGCAAGCTCACTGTTCTGGCCCTATAGGAAATACAGTAGAGTAGAAGAGTGCTCTTTTCTCAAAAGCAGAGTGTGTTTCTTGTAAAGCGAGCTAGAGTTTGTTTCCCAGTCCTAAATGGAGTTGAGTCACATGCAGTTTTTTGTTCTATGAGCAAGAGTTGTTTTCTGGTAAGACGAGTCACTATTGTGCTCCAATTGCCATACACAGTGCAAATAGCACTGGCGTCTGTTCCCAGCAAGTACTGTGTATTGGACTGAAGAGGATCTACTGTTCTTGTCAGTTTCCTAAGCAGAGTTGAAATAGATATGGCCCATGTGTGGGAAGCACAGTTCTTTTGTTCTGAGCAAGCTCACTGTTCTGGCCCTGTAGGAAACACAGTAGAGTAGAAGAGTGCTCTTTTTCTAAAGCAGAGTGTGTTTCTTGTAAGGCGAGCTAGCATTTGTTTCCCAGTCCTAAATGGCGTTGAATCACATGCAGTTTGTGGTCCTACGAGCAAGAGTTGTTTTCTGGTAAGCAAAGTCACTATTGCACTCTAATTGCCATACACAGTGTAAATAGCACTCGAGTGTGTTCCCAGCAAGTACAGTGTATCGGACTGAAGAGGAGCTACTGTTCTTGTCAGTTTCCTAAGCAGAGTTGAACTAGATATGGCCCATGTGTAGGAAGCACAGTTCTTTTGTACTGAGCAAGCTCACTGTTCTGGCCCTATGGGAAACACAGTAGAGTAGAAGAGTGCTCTTTTCTCTAATGCAGAGTGTGTTTCTTGTAAGGCGAACTAGTGTTTGTTTCCCCGTCCTAAATGGATTTGAATCACATTCAGTTTCTGGTCCTACGAGCAAGAGTTGTTTTATTGTAAGAAGAGTCACTATTGCGCTGCCATTGCCATACACAGGACAAATAGCACTGGCGTCGGTTCCCAGCAATTAGAGTGTATTGAACTGAAGATGATCTACTGTTCTTGTCAGGTTCCTAAGCAGACTTCAACTAGATATGGCCGTGTGTAGGAAGCACAGTTCGTTTGTTCTGAGCAAGCTCACTGTTCAGACCCCATAGGAAACACAGTAGAGTAGAAGAGTGCTCTTTTCTCAAAAGCAGAGTGTATTTCATGTAAGGCGAACTAGTGTTTGTTTCCCAGTCCTAAATGGAGTTGAATCACATGCAGTTTCAGGTCCTACGAACAAGAGTTGTTTTCTGGTAAGGAAAGTCACATTGCGCTCCCATTGCCATACAATGTGCAAATAGCACTCGCGTCTCTAACAGTAAGTACAGTGTATTGGACTGAAGAGGATCTACTGTTCTTGTCAGGTTCCTGAGCAGACTTGAACTAGATATGGCCGTGTGTGTAGGAAGCACAGTTCGTTTGTTCTGAGCAAGCTCACTCTTCGGACCCCATAGGAAACACAGTAGAGTACATGAGTGCTCTTTTCTCAAAAGCAGAGTGTGTTTCTTGTAAGGTGAGCAAGTGTTTGTTTCCCAGTCCTAAATGGAGTTGAATCACATGCAGTTTCTGGTCCTATGACCAAGAGTTGTTTTCTGGCAAGGAAAGTCACTATTGTGCTCCCATTGCCATACACAGTGCAAATAGCACATGCGTCTGTTCCCAGCAAGTACAGTGTATTGGACTGAAGAGGAGCTACTGTTCTTCTCAGTTTCCTAAGCAGAGTTGAACTAGATATGGCCCGTGTGTCTAGGAAGCACAGTTCATTTGTTCTGAGCAAGCTAACTCTTCTGGCCCTATAGGAAACCCAGTAGAGTGGAAGAGTGCTCTTTTCTCAAAAGCAGAGTGTGTTTCTTGTAAGGTGAGCTAGAGTTTGTTTCCCAGTCCTAAATGGAGTTGAGTCACATGCAGTTTTTGGTCCTATGAGCAAGAGTTGTTTTCTGGTAAGACGAGTCACTATTGTGCTCCAATTGCTATACACAGTGCACATAGCACTCGTGTCTGTTCTCAGCAAGTACAGTGTATCGGACTGAAGAGGAGCTGCTGTTCTTGTCAGTTTCCTAAGCAGAGTTGAAATAGATATGGCCCGTGTGTTTAGGAAGCACAGTTTTTTTGTTCTGAGCAAGCTCACTGTTCGGACCCCATAGAAAACACAGTAGAGTAGAAGAGTGCTTTTTTCTCAAACGTAGAGTGTGTTTCTTTTAAGGCGAGCTAGCTTTTGTTTCCCATTCCTAAATGGAGTGGAATCACATGCAGTTTCTGGTCCTACGAGCAAGAGTTGTTTTCTGGTAAGGAAAGTCACTATTGTGCTCCCATTGCCATACACAGTGCAAATAGCCCTCCCGTCTGTTCCCAGCAAGTACAGTGTATTGGACTGAAGAGGAGCTACTGTTCTTGTCAGTTTCCTAAGAAGAGTTGAACTAGATATGGCCCGTGTGTTTAGGAAGCACAGACCTTTTTTTCTGAGCAAGCTCACTGTTCTGGCCCTATAGGAAGCACAGTAGAGTAGAAGAGTGCTCTTTTCTCAAAAGCAGAGTGTGTTTCTTGTAAAGCGAGCTAGAGTTTGTTTCCCAGTCCTAAATGGAGTTGAGTCACACGCAGTTTTTTGTTCTATGAGCAAGAGTTGTTTTCTGGTAAGACGAGTCACTATTGTGCTCCAATTGCCATACACAGTGCAAATAGCACTCGCGTCTGTTCCCAGCAAGTACAGTGTATTGGACTGAAAAGGATCTACTGTTTTTGTCAGTTTCCTAAGCAGAGTTGAACTAGATATGGCCCGTGTGTGGGAAGCACAGTTCATTTGTTCTGAGCAACCTCACTGTTCTGGCCCTGTAGGAAACACAGTAGAGTAGAAGAGTGCTCTTTTTCTAAAGCAGAGTGTGTTTCTTGTAAGGCGAGCTAGCATTTGTATCCCAGTCCTAAATGGCGTTGAATCACATGTAGTTTGTGGTCCTATGTGCAAGAGTTGTTTTCTGGTAAGCAAAGTCACTATTGCACTCTAATTGCCATACACAGTGTAAATAGCACTCGTGTCTGGTCCAGCAATTACAGTGTATTGGACTGAAGAGGAGCTACTGTTCTTGTCAGTTTCCTAAGCAGAGTTGAACTACATATGGTCCGTGTGTGTAGGAAGCACAGTTCTTTTGTTTTGAGCAAGCTAACTGTTCTGGCCCTATAGGAAACACAGTAGAGTAGAAGAGTGCTCTTTTCCCAAAAGTAGAATGTGTTTCTTGTAAGGTGAGCTAGAGTTTGTTTCCCAGTCCTAAATGGAGTTGAGTCACATGCAGTTTCTGGTCGTACGAGCAAGAGTTGTTTTCTGGTAAGATGAGTCACTATTGTGCTCCAATTGCCATACACAGTGCAAATAGCACTCGCGTCTGTTCTCAGCAAGTACAGTGTATCAGACTGAAGAGAAGCTGCTGTTCTTGTCAGTTTCCTAAGCAGAGTTGAACTAGATATGGCCCGTGTGTTTAGGAAGCACAGTTATTATGTTCTGAGCAAGCTCACTGTTCTGGTCCTACAGGAAACACAGTAGAGTAGAAGAGTGCTCTTTTCTCTAAAGCAGAGTGTGTTTCTTGTAAGGCGAGCTCGCGTTTGTTTCCCAGTCCTAAATGGAGTTGAATCACAGACAGTTTTTGGTCCTACGAGCAAGAGTTGTTTTCTGGTAAGAAGAGTCACTATTGCGCTCCAAATGCCATACACAGTGCAAATAGCACTCGTGTCTGTTCCCAGCAAGTACAGTGTATTGGACTGAATAGGAGCTACTGTTCTTGTCAGTTTCCTAAGCAGAATTGAACTAGATATGGCCGTGTGTGTAGGAAGCACAGTTCTTTTCTTCTGAGCAAGCTCACTGTTCGGACCCCATAGAAAACAAAGTAGAGTAGAAGGGTGCTCTTTTCCCAAAAGCAGAGTATGTTTCTTGTAAGGCGAGCTAGCGTTTGTTTCCCAGTCCTAAATGGAGTTGAATCACATGCAGTTTGTGTTCCTAGGAGCATGAGTTGTTTTCTGTTAAGGAAAGTCACTATTGCGCTCTCATTGACATACACAGTGCAAATAGCACTCGCGTCTGTTCCCAGCAAGTACAGTGTATTGGACTGAAGAGGAGCTACTGTTCTTGTCAGTTTCCTAAGCAGAGTTGAACTAGATATGGTCCGTGTGTGTAGGAAGCACAGTTCTTATGTTCTAAGCAAGCTCACTGTTCTGGCCGTATAGGAAACATAGTAGAGTAGAAGAGTGCTCTTTTCTCAAAAGCAGAGTGTGTTTCTTGTAAGGCAAGCTAGCGTTTGTTTCCTAGTCCTAAATGGAGTTGAATCACATGCAGTTTCAGGTCCTACGAACAAGAGTTGTTTTCTGGTAAGGAAAGTCACATTGCGCTCCCATTGCCATACACTGTGCAAATAGCACTCGCGTCTGTTCCCAGCAAGTACAGTGTATTGGACTGAAGAGGATCTACTGTTCTTGTCAGGTTCCTAAGCAGACTTGAACTAGATATGGCCGTGTGTGTAGGAAGCACAGTTTTTTTGTTCTGAGCCAGCTCACTGTTCGGACCCCATAGAAAACACAGTAGAGTAGAAGAGTGCTTTTTTCTCAAACGTAGAGTGTGTTTCTTTTAAGGCGAGCTAGCTTTTGTTTCCCATTCCTATATGGAGTGGAATCACACGCAGTTTTTGGTCCTACGAGCAAGAGTTGTTTTCTGGTAAGGAAAGTCACTATTGTGCTCCCATTGCCATACACAGTGCAAATAGCCCTCCCGTCTGTTCCCACCAAGTACAGTGTATTGGGCTGAAGAGGAGCTACTCTTCTTCTCAGTTTCCTAAGAAGAGTTGAACTAGATATGGCACGTGTGTAGGAAGCACAGTTCTTTTTTTCTGAGCAAGCTCACTGTTCTGGCCCTATAGGAAATACAGTAGAGGAGAAGAGTGCTCTTTTCTCAAAAGCAGAGTGTGTTTCTTGTAAAGCGAGCTAGAGTTTGTTTCCCAGTCCTAAATTGAGTTGAGTCACATGCAGTTTTTTGTTCTATGAGCAAGAGTTGTTTTCTGGTAAGACGAGTCACTATTGTGCTCCAATTGCCATACACAGTGCAAATAGCACTGGCGTCTGTTCCCAGCAAGTACTGTGTATTGGACTGAAGAGGATCTACTGTTCTTGTCAGTTTCCTAAGCAGAGTTGAACTAGATATGGCCCGTGTGTGGGAAGCACAGTTCTTTTGTTCTGAGCAAGCTCACTGTTCTGGCCCTGTAGGAAACACAGTAGAGTAGAAGAGTGCTCTTTTCTCTAAAGCAGAGTGTGTTTCTTGTAAGGCGAGCTAGCGTTTGTTTCCCAGTCCTAAATGAAGTTGAAACACATGCAGTTTCTGGTCCAATGAGAAAGAGTTTTTTTATGGTAAGAATAGTCACTATTGTGCTGCCATTGCCATACACCGGACAAATAGCACTGGCGTCTGTTCCCAGCAAGTACAGTGTATTGGACTAAACGGGATCTACTGTTCTTGTCAGGTTCCTAAACAGAGTTGAACTAGGTATGGCCCGTGTGTGTAGGAAGCACAGTTATTATGTTCCGAGCAAGCTTACTGTTCTGGCCCTATAGGAAACACAGTAGAGTAGAAGAGTGCTCTTTTCTCAAAAGTAGAGCGTGTTTCTTGTAAGGCAAGCTAGCGCTTTTTTCCCAGTCCTAAATGGAGTTGAATCACACGCAGTTTCTGGTCCTACAAGCAAGAGTTGTTTTCTGGTAAGGAAAGTCACTATTGCGCTCCCATTGCCATACACAGTGCAAATAGCACTCGCGTCTGATCCCAGCAAGTACAGTGTGTCGGACTGAAGAGGAGCTACTGTTCTTCTCAGTTTCCTAAGCAAAGTTGAACTAGATATGGCCCGTGTGTATAGGAAGCACAGTTCTTTTGTTCTGAGCAATCTCACCGTTCTGGCCCTATGGGAAACACAGTAGAGTAGAAGAGTGCTCTTTTCTCAAAAGCAGAGTGTGTTTCTTGTAAGGCGAGCTACTGTTTGTTTCCCAGTCCTAAATGGAGTTGAGTCACATGCAGTTTTTTGTCCTACGAGCAAGAGATGTTTTCTGGTAAGACCAGTCACTATTGTGCTCCCATTGCCATACACAGTGCAAATAGCACTCACGTCTGTTCCCAGCAAGTACAGTGTATTGGACTGAATAGGATCTACTGTTCTTTTCAGTTTCCTAAGCAGAGGTGCACTAGATATGGCCCATGTGTGTAGGAAGCACAGTTCTGTTGTCTGAGCAAGCTCACTGTTCGGACCCCATAGGAAACACAGTAGAGTAGAAGAGTGCTCTTTTCTCAAAAGCAGAGTGTGTTTCATGTAAGGCGAGGTAGCGTTTGTTTCACAGTCCTAAATGGAGTTGAATCACATGCAGTTTCAGGTCCTATGAGCAAGAGTTGTTTTCTGGTAAGGAAAGTCACTATTGCACTCCCATTGCCATACACAGTGCAAATAGCACTGGCGTCTGTTCCCAGCAAATACAGTGTATTGGACTGAAGAGGAGCTACTGTTCTTGTCAATTTCCTAAGCAGAGTTGAACTAGATATGGCCCGTGTGTGTAGGAAGCTCAGTTCTTATGTTCTGAGCAAGTTCACTGTTCTGGCCCTACAGGAAACACAGTAGAGTAGAAGAGTGCTCTTTTCTCTAAAGCAGAGTGTGTTTCTTGTAGGGCAAGCTAGCGTTTGTTTCCTAGTCCTATGGAGTTGAATCACATGCAGTTTCTGGTCCTACGAACAAGAGTTGTTTTCTGGTAAGGAAAGTCACTATTGCGCTCCCATTGCCATACACAGTGCAAATAGCACTCGCGTCTGTTCCCAGAAAGTACAGTGTTAGACTGAAGAGGAGCTACTGTTCTTGTCAATTTCCTAAGCAGAGTTGAAGTAGATATGGCCCGTGTGTGTAGGAAGCACAGTTATTATGTTCTGAGCAAGCTCACTGTTCTGGCCCTAAAGGAAACACAGTAGAGTAGAAGAGTGCTCTTTTCTCAAAAGCAGAGTATGTTTCTTGTAAGGCGAGCTAGCGTTTGTTTCCCAGTCCTAAATGGAGTTGAATCACATGCAGTTTCTGGTCCTATGAGCAAGAGTTGTTTTCTGGTAAGGAAAGTCACTATTGCAATCCCATTGCCATACACAGTGCAAAAAGCACTGGCGTCTGTTCCCAGCAAGTACAGTGTATCGGACTGAAGAGGAGCTACTGTTCTTGTCAGTTTCCTAAGCAGAGTTTAACTAGATATGGCCCGTGTGTGTAGAAAGCTCAGTTCTTATGTTCTGAGGAAGCTCACTGTTCTGGCCCTATAGGAAACACAGTAGAGTAGAAGAGTGCTCTTTTCTCTAAAGCAGAGTGTGTTTCTTGTAAGGCAACTTAGTGTTTGTTTCCTAGTCCTGAATGGAGTTGAATCACATGCAGTTTCTGGTACTATGAGCAAGAGTTGTTTTCTGGTAAGGAAAGTCACTATTGCGCTGCCATTGCCATACACAGTGCAAATACCACTCGCGTCTGTTCCCAGCAAGTACAGTGTTGGACTGAAGAGGAGCTACTGTTCTTGTCAAGATCCTAAGCAGAGTTGAACTACATATGGTCCCTGTGTGTAGGAAGCACAGTTCTTTTGTTCTGAGCAAGCTCACTGTTTGGACCACATAGGAAGCACAGTAGACTAGAAGAGTGCTGCTTTCTCTAAAGCAGAGTGTGTTTCTTGTAAGGCAAGCTAGCGTTTGTTTCTTAGTCCTAAATGGAGTTGAATCACATGCAGTTTCTGGTCCTACAAGCAACAGTTGTTTTCTGGTAAGGAAAGTCACTATTGCGCTCCCATTGCCACACACACTGCAAATAGCACTCTTGTCTGTTCCCAGCAAGTACAGTGTTGGACTGAAGAGGAGCTACTGTTCTTGTCAGGTTCCTAATCAGAGTTGAACTACATATGGTCCGTGTGTGTAGGAAGCACAGTTCTTTTGTTCTGAGCAAGCTCACTGTTTGGACCCCATAGGAAACACAGTAGACTAGAAGAGTGCTCCTTTCTCTAAAGCAGAGTGTGTTTCTTGTAAGGCGAGCTAGCGTTTGTTTCCCAGTCCTATATGGAGTTGAATCCCATGCAGTTTCTGGTCCTACGAGCAAGAGTTGTTTTCTGGTAAGGAAAGTCACTATTACGCTCCCATTTCCATACACAGTGCAAGTAGCACTCCCGTCAGTTCCTTGCAAGTACAGTGTATTGGACTGAAGAGGAGCTACTGTTCTTCTCAGTTTCCTAAGCAAAGTTGAACTAGATATGCCCCGTGTGTGTAGGAAGCACAGTTCTTTTGTTCTGAGCAAGCTCACTGTTCTGGACCTATGGGAAGCACAATAGAGTAGAAGAGTGTTCTTTTCTCAAAAGCAGAGTGTGTTTCTTGTAAGGCGAGCTAGAGTTTATTTCCCAGTCCTAAATGTAGTTGAGTCACATGCAGTTTTTTTTCCTATGAGCAAGAGTTGTTTTTGGTAAGACGAGTCACTATTGTGCTCCAATTTCCCTACACAGTGCAAATAGCACTCGCGTCTGTTCCTAGCAAGTACAGTGTATTGGCCTAAAGAGGATCTACTGTTCTTTTCAGTTTCCTAAGCAGAGTTGAACTAGATATGGCCCATGTGTGTAGGAAGCACAGTTCTTTTGTTCTGAGCAAGCTCACTGTTTGGACCACATAGGAAACACAGTAAAGTAGAAGAGTGCTCTTTTCTCAAAATCAGACAGTGTTTCTTGTAAGGCGAGCTAGCGTTTGTTTCCCAGTCCTAAATGGAGTTGAATCACATGCAGTTTCTGGTCCTACGAGCAAGAGTTGTTTTCTGGTAATGAAAGTCACTATTGCGCTCCCATTGCCACACACAGTGCAAATAACACTCCCGTCTGTTCCTAGCAACTACAGTGTATTGGACTGAAGAGGAGCTACTGTTCTTCTCAGTTTCCTAAGCAGAGTTGAACTAGATATGGCCCGTGTGTATAGGAAGCACAGTTCTTTTGTTCTGAGCAATCTCACCGTTCTGGCCCTATGGGAAACACAGTAGAGTAGAAGAGTGCTCTTTTCTCAAAAGCAGAGTGTGTTTCTTGTAAGGCGAGCTACTGTTTGTTTCCCAGTCCTAAATGGAGTTGAGTCACATGCAGTTTTTTGTCCTACGAGCAAGAGATGTTTTCTGGTAAGACCAGTCACTATTGTGCTCCCATTGCCATACACAGTGCAAATAGCACTCACGTCTGTTCCCAGCAAGTACAGTGTATTGGACTGAATAGGATCTACTGTTCTTTTCAGTTTCCTAAGCAGAGGTGCACTAGATATGGCCCATGTGTGTAGGAAGCACAGTTCTGTTGTCTGAGCAAGCTCACTGTTCGGACCCCATAGGAAACACAGTAGAGTAGTAGAGTGCTCTTTTCTCAAAAGCAGAGTGTGTTTCATGTAAGGCGAGGTAGCGTTTGTTTCACAGTCCTAAATGGAGTTGAATCACATGCAGTTTCAGGTCCTATGAGCAAGAGTTGTTTTCTGGTAAGGAAAGTCACTATTGCACTCCCATTGCCATACACAGTGCAAATAGCACTGGCGTCTGTTCCCAGCAAATACAGTGTATCGGACTGAAGAGGAGCTACTGTTCTTGTCAATTTCCTAAGCAGAGTTGAACTAGATATGGCCCGTGTGTGTAGGAAGCTCAGTTCTTATGTTCTGAGCAAGTTCACTGTTCTGGCCCTACAGGAAACACAGTAGAGTAGAAGAGTGCTCTTTTCTCTAAAGCAGAGTGTGTTTCTTGTAGGGCAAGCTAGCGTTTGTTTCCTAGTCCTATGGAGTTGAATCACATGCAGTTTCTGGTACTATGAGCAAGAGTTGTTTTCTGGTAAGGAAAGTCACTATTGCGCTCCCATTGCCATACACAGTGCAAATAGCACTCGCGTCTGTTCCCAGAAAGTACAGTGTTAGACTGAAGAGGAGCTACTGTTCTTGTCAATTTCCTAAGCAGAGTTGAAGTAGATATGGCCCGTGTGTGTAGGAAGCACAGTTATTATGTTCTGAGCAAGCCCACTGTTCTGGCCCTAAAGGAAACACAGTAGAGTAGAAGAGTGCTCTTTTCTCAAAAGCAGAGTATGTTTCTTGTAAGGCGAGCTAGCGTTTGTTTCCCAGTCCTAAATGGAGTTGAATCACATGCAGTTTCTGGTCCTATGAGCAAGAGTTGTTTTCTGGTAAGGAAAGTCACTATTGCAATCCCATTGCCATACACAGTGCAAAAAGCACTGGCGTCTGTTCCCAGCAAGTACAGTGTATCGGACTGAAGAGGAGCTACTGTTCTTGTCAGTTTCCTAAGCAGAGTTTAACTAGATATGGCCCGTGTGTGTAGGAAGCTCAGTTCTTATGTTCTGAGGAAGCTCACTGTTCTGGCCCTATAGGAAACACAGTAGAGTAGAAGAGTGCTCTTTTCTCTAAAGCAGAGTGTGTTTCTTGTAAGGCAACTTAGTGTTTGTTTCCTAGTCCTGAATGGAGTTGAATCACATGCAGTTTCTGGTACTATGAGCAAGAGTTGTTTTCTGGTAAGGAAAGTCACTATTGCGCTGCCATTGCCATACACAGTGCAAATACCACTCGCGTCTGTTCCCAGCAAGTACAGTGTTGGACTGAAGAGGAGCTACTGTTCTTGTCAAGATCCTAAGCAGAGTTGAACTACATATGGTCCCTGTGTGTAGGAAGCACAGTTCTTTTGTTCTGAGCAAGCTCACTGTTTGGACCACATAGGAAGCACAGTAGACTAGAAGAGTGCTGCTTTCTCTAAAGCAGAGTGTGTTTCTTGTAAGGCAAGCTAGCGTTTGTTTCTTAGTCCTAAATGGAGTTGAATCACATGCAGTTTCTGGTCCTACAAGCAACAGTTGTTTTCTGGTAAGGAAAGTCACTATTGCGCTCCCATTGCCACACACACTGCAAATAGCACTCTTGTCTGTTCCCAGCAAGTACAGTGTTGGACTGAAGAGGAGCTACTGTTCTTGTCAGGTTCCTAATCAGAGTTGAACTACATATGGTCCGTGTGTGTAGGAAGCACAGTTCTTTTGTTCTGAGCAAGCTCACAGTTCGGACCCCATAGGAAACACAGTAGAGTAGAAGAGTGCTATTTTCTCAAAAGCAGAGTGTGTTTCTTGTAAGGCGAGTTAGCGTTTGTTTTCCAGTCCTAAATGGAGTTGAATCACATGCAGTTTGTGTTCCTAGGAGCAAGAGTTGTTTTCTGTTAAGGAAAGTCACTATTGTGCTCTCATTGACATACACAGTGCAAATAGCACTCGCGTCTGTTCCCAGCAAGTACAGTGTATTGGACTGAAGAGGAGCTACTGTTCTTGTCAGTTTCCTAAGCAGAGTTGAACTAGATATGGCCCCTGTGTGTAGGAAGCACAGTCCTTTTGTTCTGAGCAAGCTCACTGTTCTGGCCCTATAGGAAACACAGTAGAGTAGAAGAGTGCTCTTTTCTCAAAAGCAGAGTGTGTTTCTTGGAAGGCGAGCTAGCGTTTGTTTCCCAGTCCTAAATGGAGTTGAGTCACATGCAGTTTCTGGTCCTATGACCAAGAGTTGTTTTCTGGTAAGGAAAGTCACTATTGCACTCCCATTGCCATACACAGTGCTAATAGCACTCTCGTCTGTTCCCAGCAAGTATAGTGTATCGGACTGAAGAGGAGCTACTGTTCTTGTCAGTTTCCTAAGCAGAGTTGAACTAGATATGGCCCGTGTGTGTAGAAAACACAGTTCTTATGTTCTAAGCAAGCTCATTGTTCTGACACTATAGGAAACAAAGTAGAGTAGAAGAGTGCTCTTTTCTCAAAAGCAGAGTGTTTTTCTTGTAAGGCAAGCTAGCGTTTGTTTCCTAGTCCTAAATGGAGTTGAATCACATGCAGTTTCACGTCCTACGAACAAGAGTTGTTTTCTGGTAAGCAAAGTCACATTGCGCTCCCATTGCCATACACTGTGCAAATAGCACTCGCATCTGTTCCCAGCAAGTACAGTGTATTGGACTGAAGAGGATCTACTGTTCTTGTCAGTTTCCTAAGCAGAATTGAACTAGATATGGCCGTGTGTGTAGGAAGCACAGTTCTTTTGTTCTGAGCAAGCTCACTGTTCGGACCCCATAGAAAACAAAGTAGAGTAGAAGAGTGCTCTTTTCCCAAAAGCAGAGTATGTTTCTTGTAAGGCGAGCTAGCGTTTGTTTCCCAGTCCTAAATGGAGTTGAATCACATGCAGTTTCTGGTCGTACGAGCAAGAGTTGTTTTCTGGTAACACGAGTCACTATTGTGCTCCAATTGCCATACACAGTGCAAATAGCACTGGCGTCTGTTCTCAGCAAGTACAGTGTATCGGACTGAATAGGAGCTACGGTTCTTGTCAGTTTCCTAAGCAGAATTGAACTAGATATGGCCGTGTGTGTAGGAAGCACAGTTCTGTTGTTCTGAGCAAGCTCACTGTTCGGACCCCGTAGAAAACAAAGTAGTGTAGAAGAGTGCTCTTTTCCCAAAAGCAGAGTGTGTTTCTTGTAAGGCGAGCTAGCGTTTGTTTCCCAGTCCTAAATGGAGTTGAATCAAATGCAGTTTCTGGTCCTTCGAGCAAGAGTTGTTTTCTGGTAAGGAAAGTCACTATTGTGCTCACATTGCCATACACAGTGCAAATAGCACTCGCGTCTGTTCCCAGCAGGTACAGTGTATTGGACTGAAGAGGAGCTACTGTTCTTGTCAGTTTCCTAAGCAGAGTTGAACTAGATAAGGCCCGTGTGTGTAGGAAGCACAGTTCTTATGTTCTGAGCAAGCTCACTGTTCTGGCCCTATAGGAAACACAGTAGAGTAGAAAAGTGCTCTTTTCTCAAAAGCAGAGTGTGTTTCTTGTAAGGCGAGCTAGCGTTTGTTCCCTAGTCCTAAATGGAGTTGAATCACATGCAGTTTCTGGTCCTATGAACAAGAGTTTTTTTCTGGTAAGGAAAGTCACTATTGCGCTCCCATTGCCATACACAGTGCAAATAGCACTCGCGTCTTTTCCCAGCAAGTACAGTGTATTGGACTGAAGAGGATCTACTGTTCTTGTCAGGTTCCAAAGCAGAAATGAACTAGATATGGCCGTGTGTGTAGGAAGCACAGTTCTTTTGTTCTGAGCAAGCTCACTGTTCGGACCCCATAGGAAACACGGTAGAGTAGAAGAGTGCTCTTTTCTCAAAAGCAGAGTGTGTTTCTTGTAAGGCAAGCTAGCGTTTGTTTTCCAGTCCTAAATGGAGTTGAATCACATGCAGTTTGTGTTCCTAGGAGCAAGAGTTGTTTTCTGTTAAGGAAAGTCACTATTGCGCTCTCATTACCATACACAGTGCAAATAGCACTCGCGTCTGTTCCCAGCAAGTACAGTGTATTGGACTGAAGAGGAGCTACTGTTCTTGTCAGTTTCCTAAGCAGAGTTGAACTAGATATGGCCCCTGCGTGTAGGAAGCACAGTCCTTTTGTTCTGAGCAAGCTCACTGTTCTGGCCATAGAGGAAACACAGTAGAGTAGAAGAGTGCTCTTTTCTCAAAAGCAGAATGTGTTTCTTGTGAGCAAAGCTAGCGTTTGTTTCCCAGTCCTAAATGGATTTGAGTCACATGCAGGTTGTGGTCCTAAGAGCAAGAGTTGTTTTCTGGTAAGAAGAGTCACTATTGCGCTCCCATTGCCATACAGACTACAAATAGCACTCGCGTCTGTTCCCAGCAAGTACAGTGTATTAGACTGAAGAGGAGCTACTGTTCTTGTCAGTAACCTAAGCAAAGTTGAATTAGATATGGCCCATGTGTGTAGGAAGCACAGTTCTTTTGTTCTGAGCAAGCTCACTGTTCGGACACCACAGGAAACCCAGTAGAGTAGATGAGTGCTCTTTTCTCAAAAGCAGAGTATGTTTCTTGTAGGCGAGCTAGCGTTTGTTTCCCAGTCCTAAATGGAGTTGAATTACATGCAGTTTCTGGTCCTACGAGCAAGAGTTGTTTTCTGGTAAGAAGAATCACTATTGTGCTCTCAATGTCATACACAGTGCAAATAGCATTGTCGTCGGTTCCCAGCATGTACAGTGTATTGGACTGAAGAGAATCTACTGTTCTTGTCAGGTTCCTAAGCAGAATTGAACTAGATATGGTCGTGTGTGTAGGAAGCACAGTTCTTTTTTTCTGAGCAAGTTCACTGTTCTGGCCCTATAGGAAACACAGTAGAGTAGAAGAGTGCTCTTTTCTCAAAAGCAGAGTGTGTTTCTTGTAAGGCGAGCTAGCGTTTCTTTCCCAGTCCTAAATGGAGTTGAGTCAATTGCAGTTTCTGGTCCTACGAGCAAGAGTTGTTTTCTGGTAAGAAGAGTCAGTATTGCGCTCCCATTGTCATACAGAGGGCAAATAGTACTGTTGCCTGTTCCCAGCATGTGCGCTGTATTTGACTGGAGGGTATACTGTTCTTGTCAGCTTCCTAAGCTGAATTGAACTAGATATGGCCGTGTGTGTAGGAAGCACACTTCTTTTGTTCTGTGCAATCTCACTGTTCTGGCCCTATAGGAAACACAGTAGAGTAGAAGAGTGCTCTTTTCTCAAAAGCAGAGTGTGTTTCTTGCAAGGAGAGCTAGCGTTTTTTTTTTCCCAGTCCTATATGGAGTTGAATCACATGCAGTTTCTGATCCTACGAGCAAGAGTTGTTTTCTGATAAGAAGAGTCACTATTGCGCTCCCATTGTCATACACAGGGCAAATAGCACTGGCGTCGGTTCCCAGCATGTACAGTGTATTGGACTGAAGAGAATCTACTGTTCTTCTCAGGTTCCTAAGCAGAAATGAACTAGATATGGCCGTGTATGTAGGAAGCACTGTTCTTTTGTTCTGAGCATGCTCACTGTTCGGACGCCATAGGAAACACAGTAGAGTAGAAGAGTGATCTTTTCTCTAAAGCAGAGTGTGTTTCTTGTAAGGCGAGCTAGCGTTTGTTTCCCAGACCTAAATGGAGTTGAATCACATGCAGTTTCTGGTCCTACAAGCAAGAGATGTTTTCTGGTAGGGAAAGTCACTATTGCGATCTCATTGACATACACAGTTCAAATAGCACTTGCTTATGTTCCCAGCAAGTACAGTGTATTGGACTGAAGAGGAGCTACTGTTCTTGTCAGTTTCCTAAGCAGAGTTGAACTAGATATGGCCCGTGTGTGTAGGAAGCACAGGTCTTTTGTTCTGAGCAAGCTCACTGTTCAGACCCCATAGGAAACCCAGTAGAGTAGATGAGTGCTCTCTTCTCAAAAGCAGAGTGTGTTTCTTGTAGGCAAGCTAGCGTTTGTTTCCTAGTCCTAAATGGAGTTGAATCCCATGCAGTTTCTGGTCCTACGAGCAAGAGTTGTTTTCTGGTAAGAAGAATCACTATTGCGCTCACAATGTCATACACAGTGCAAATAGGTTTGGCGTCGGTTCCCAGCAAGTACAGTGTATTGGACTGAAGAGGAGCTACTGTTCTTGTCAGTTTCCTAAGCAGAGTTGAACTAGATATGGCCCGTGTGTGTAGGAAGCACAGTTATTTTTTTCTAAGGAAGCTCACTGTTCGGACCCCATTGGAAACACAGTAGTGTAGAGGAGTGCTCTTTTCTCAAAAGCAGAGTGTGTTTCTTGTAAGGCGAGCGAGCATTTATTTCCCAGTCCTATATGGAGTTGAATCCCATGCAGTTTCTGGTCCTACGAGCAAGAGTTGTTTTCTGGTAAGAAGAGTCACTATTGTGCTCCCATTGTCATACACAGGGCAAATAGCCCTGGCGTCGTTTCCCAGCAAGTACAGTGTATTGGACTGAAGAGGATCTACTGTTCTTGTCAGTTTCCTAAGCAGAATTGAACTAGATATGGCCGTGTGTGTAGGAGGCACAGTTCTCTTGTTCTGATAAAGCTCACTGTTCTGGCCCTATTGGAAACACAGTAGAGTAGAAGAGTGCTCTTTTCTCAAAATCAGAGTGTGTTTCTTGTAAGGCGAGCTAGCGTTTGTTTCCCAGTCCTAAATAGAGTTGAATCACTTGCAGTTTCTGGTCCTATGAGCAAGAGTTGTTTTCTGGTAAGGAAAGTCACTATTGCGCTCCCATTGCCATACACAGTACAAATAGCACTCGCGTCTGTTCCCAGGAATTACAGTGTATCGGACTGAAGAGGAGCTACTGTTCTTGTCAGTTTCCTAAGCAGAGTTGAACTAGATATGGCCCGTGTGTAGGAAGCACAGTTCTTATGTTCTGATCAAGCTCACTGTTCTGGCCCTATAGTAAACACAGTAGAGTAGAAGAGTGCTCTTTTCTCAAAAGCAGAGTGTGTTTCTTGTAAGGCGAGTTAGCGTTTGTTTCCCAGTCCTAAATGGAGTTGAATCACTTGCAGTTTCTGGGTCTATGAGCAAGAGTTGTTTTCTGGTAAGGAAAGTTCTATTGCGCTCCCATTGCCATACATAGTGCAAATAGCACTCGCGTCTGTTCCCAGCAAGTACAGTGTATTGGACTGAAGAGGAGCTACTGTTCTTTTCATTTTCCTAAGAAGAGTTGAACTAGATATGGCCCGTGTGTGTAGGAAACACAGTTCTTTTTTTCTGAGAAAGCACACTGTGCGGACACCATAGGAAACACAGTAGAGTAGATGAGTGCTCTTTTCTCAAAATTAGATTGTGTTCCTTGAAAGGCGAGCTAGTATTTACTTCGCAGTCAGAAATGGAGTTGAATCACATGCAGTTTCTTGTCCTACGAGCAAGAGTTGTTTTCTGGTAAGAAGAGTCAATATTGCGCACCCATTGTCATACACAGGGCAAATAGCACTTGCGTCTGTTCCCAGCAAGTACAGTGTATTGGACTGAAGAGGAGCTACTGTTCTTGTCAGTTTCCTAAGCAGAGTTGAACCAGATATGGCCCGTGTGTGTAGTAAGCACAGGTCTTTTGTTCTGAGCAAGCTCACAGTTCGGACCCCGTAGGAAACACAATAGAGTAGAAGAGTGCCCTTTTCTCAAAAGCAGAGTGTGTTCCTTGTAAGGCGAGCTAGCATTTGTTTCCCAGTCCTAAATGGAGTTGAATCACATCCAGTTTCTGGTCCTACGAGCAAGAGTTGTTTTCTGGTAAGGAAAGTCACTATTGCGCTCCCATTCCCATACATAGTGCAAATAGCACTCGCGTCTGTTCCCAGCAAGTACAGTGTATTGGACTGAAGAGGAGCTACTGTTCTTGTCATTTTCATAAGAGGAGTTGAACCAGATATATCCCATGTATGTAGGAAGCACAGTTCTTTTGTTCTGAGAAAGCACACTATGCGGACATCATAGGAAACACAGTAGAGTAGATGAGTGCTCTATTCTCAAAATTTGATTGTTTTTCTTGAAAGTAGAGCTAGTGTTTGTTTCCCAGTCAGAAATGGAGTTGAATCCCATGCAGTTTCTGGTACTACGAGCAAGAGTTGTTTTCTGGTAAGAAGAGTCACTATTGTGCTCCCATTGCCATACACAGTGCAAATAGCCCTCCCGTCTGTTCCCAGCAAGTACAGTGTATTGGACTGAAGAGGAGCTACTGTTCTTGTCAGTTTCCTAAGAAGAGTTGAACTAGATATGGCCCGTGTGTTTAGGAAGCACAGTTCTTTTTTTCTGAGCAAGCTCACTGTTCTGGCCCTATAGGAACACAGGAGAGTAGAAGAGTGCTCTTTTCTCAAAAGCAGAGTGTGTTTCTTGTAAAGCGAGCTAGAGTTTGTTTCCCAGTCCTAAATGGAGTTGAGTCACATGCAGTTTTTTGTTCTATGAGCAAGAGTTGTTTTCTGGTAAGACGAGTCACTATTGTGCTCCAATTGCCATACACAGTGCAAATAGCACTCGCGTCTGTTCTCAGCAAGTACAGTGTATCGGACTGAAGAGGAGCTACTGTTCTTGTCAGTTTCCTAAGCAGAGTTGAACTAGATATGGCCCGTGTGTGTAGGAAACACAGTTCTTATATTCTAAGCAAGCTCATTGTTCTGGCCCTATAGGAAACACAGTAGAGTAGAAGAGTGCTCTTTTCTCAAAACAGAGTGTGTTTCTTGTAAGGCAAGCTAGCGTTTGTTTCCTAGTCCTAAATGGAGTTGAATCACATGCAGTTTCAGGTCCTACGAACAAGAGTTGTTTTCTGGTAAGGAAAGTCACATTGCGCTCCCATTGCCATACACTGTGCAAATAGCACTCGCGTCTGTTTCCAGCAAGTGCAGTGTATTGGACTGAAGAGGATCTACTGTTCTTGTCAGGTTCCTAAGCAGACTTGAACTAGATATGGCCGTGTGTGTAGGAAGCACAGTTTTTTTGTTCTGAGCAAGCTCACTGTTCGGACCCCATAGAAAACACAGTAGAGTAGAAGAGTGCTTTTTTCTCAAACGTAGAGTGTGTTTCTTTTAAGGCAAGCTAGCTTTTGTTTCCAATTCCTAAATGGAGTGGAATCACACGCAGTTTCTGGTCCTAAGAGCAAGAGTTGTTTTCTGGTAAGGAAAGTCACTATTGTGCTCCCATTGCCATACACAGTGCAAATAGCCCTCCGGTCTCTTCCCAGCAAGTACAGTGTATTGGACTGAAGAGGAGCTACTGTTCTTGTCAGTTTCCTAAGAAGAGTTGAACTAGATATGGCCAGTGTGTTTAGGAAGCACAGTTCTTTTTTTCTGAGCAAGCTCACTGTTCTGGCCCTATAGGAACACAGTAGAGTAGAAGAGTGCTCTTTTCTCAAAAGCAGAGTGTGTTTCTTGTAAAGCGAGCCAGAGTTTGTTTCCCAGTCCTAAATGGAGTTGAGTCACATGCAGTTTTTTGTTCTATGAGCAAGAGTTGTTTTCTGGTAAGACGAGTCACTATTGTGCTCCAATTGCCATACACAGTGCAAATAGCACTGGCGTCTGTTCCCAGCAAGTACAGTGTATTGGACTGAAGAGGATCTACTGTTCTTGTCAGTTTCCTAAGCAGAGTTGAACTAGATATGGCCCGTGTGTGGGAAGCACAGTTCTTTTGTTCTGAGCAAGCTCACTGTTCTGGCCCTGTAGGAAACACAGTAGAGTAGAAGAGTGCTCTTTTTCTAAAGCAGAGTGTGTTTCTTGTAAGGCGAGCTAGCATTTGTTTCCCAGTCCTAAATAGTCCTAATGGCGTTGAATCACATGCAGTTTGTGGTCCTACGAGCAAGAGTTTGTTTTCTGGTAAGCAAAAGTCAGTATTGCACTCTAATTGCCATACACAGTGTAAATAGCACTCGCGTGTGTTCCAGCAAGCACAGTGTATTGGACTGAAGAGGAGCTACTGTTCTTGTCAGTTTCCTAAGCAGAGTTGAACTACATATGGTCCCATGTGTGTAGGAAGCACAGTTCTTTTGTTCTGAGCAAGCTAACTGTTCTGGCCCTATAGGAAACACAGTAGAGTAGAAGAGTGCTCTTTTCCCAAAAAGTAGAATGTGTTTCTTGTAAGGTGAGCTAGAGTTTGTTTCCAGTTCCTAAATGGAGTTGAGTCACATGCAGTTTCTGGTCGTACGAGCAAGAGTTGTTTTTCTGGTAAGACGAGTCACAATTGTGCTCCAATTGCCATACACAGTGCAAATAGCACTGGCGTCTGTTCTCAGCAAGTACAGTGTATCGGACTGAAGAGGAGCTGCTGTTCTTGTCAGTTTCCTAAGCAGACTTGAACTAGATATGGCCCGTGTGTTTAGGAAGCACAGTTATTATGTTCTGAGCAAGCTCACTGTTCTGGTCCTATAGGAAACACAGTAGAGTAGAAGAGTGCTCTTTTCTCTAAAGCAGAGTGTGTTTCTTGTAAGGCGAGCTCGCGTTTGTTTCCCAGTCCTAAATGGAGTTGAATCACAGACAGTTTTTGGTCCTACGAGCAAGAGTTTGTTTCTGGTAAGAAGAGTCACTATTGCGCTCCAAATGCCATACACAGTGCAAATAGCACTCGTGTCTGTTCCCAGCAAGTACAGTGTATTGGACTGAATAGGAGCTACTGTTCTTGTCAGTTTCCTAAGCAGAATTGAACTAGATATGGCCGTGTGTGTAGAAGCACAGTTCTGTTGTTCTGAGCAAGCTCACTGTTCGGACCCCATAGAAAACAAAGTAGTGTAGAAGAGTGCTCTTTTCCCAAAAGCAGAGTGTGTTTCTTGTAAGGCGAGCTAGCGTTTGTTTCCCAGTCCTAAATGGAGTTGAGTCAAATGCAGTTTCTGGTCCTACGAGCAAGAGTTGTTTGTTCTGGTAAGGAAAGTCACTATTGTGCTCACATTGCCATACACAGTGCAAATAGGCACTCGCGTCTGTTCCCAGCAAGTACAGTGTATCGGACTGAAGGAGGAGCTACTGTTCTTGTCAGTTTTCCTAAGCAGAGGTTGAACTAGAAAAGGCCCGTGTGTGTAGGAAGCACAGTTCTTATGTTTTGAGCAAGCTCACTGTTCTGGCCCTATAGGAAACACAGTAGAGTAGAAAAGTGCTCTTTTCTCAAAAGCAGAGTGTGTTTCTTGTAAGGGCGAGCTAGCGTTTGTTCCCTAGTCCTAAATGGAGTTGAATCACATGCAGTTTCTGGTCCTATGAACAAGAGTTTTTTTCTGGTAAGGAAAGTCACTATTGCGCTCCCTTTGCCATACACAGGCAAATAGCACTCGCGTCTTTTCCCAGCAAGGTACAGTGTATTGGACTGAAGAGGAATCTACTGTTCTTGTCAGGGTTCCAAAGCAGAAATGAACTAGATATGGCCGTGTGTGTGTAGGAAGCACAGTTCTTTTGTTCTGAGCAAGCTCACCTGTTCGGACCCCATAGGAAACACAGTAGTGTAGAAGAGTGCTCTTTTCTCAAAAGCAGAGTGTGTTTCTTGTAAGGCAAGCTAGCGTTTGTTTTCCAGTCCTAAATGGAGTTGAATCACATGCAGTTTGTGTTCCTAGGAGCAAGAGTTGTTTTCTGTTAAGGAAAGTCACTATTGCGCTCACATTACCATACACAGTGCAAATAGCACTCGCGTCTGTTCCCAGCAAGTACAGTGTATTGGACTGAAGAGGAGCTACTGTTCTTGTCAGTTTCCTAAGCAGAGTTGAACTAGATATGGCCGTGTGTGTAGGAAGCACAGGTCTTTTGTTCTGAGCAAGCTCACAGTTCAGACCACGTAGGAAACACAATAGAGTAGAAGAGTGCCCCTTTTCTCAAAAGCACTGTGTGTTTCCTGTAAGGCGAGACAGCGTTTGTTACCCAGTACTAAATGGAGTTGAATCCCATGCAGTTTGTGGTCTTACGAGCAAGAGTTTGTTTTCTGGTAAGAAGAGTCACTATTGCGCTCCCATTGTCATACACAGGGCAAATAGCACAGGCATCTGTTCCCAGCATGTACAGTGTATTGGACTGAAGAGGAGCTACTGTTCTTGTCAGTTTCCTAAGCAGAGTTGAACTAGATATGGACCCGTGTGTGTAGGAAGCACAGGTCTTTTGTTCTGAGCAAGCTCACAGTTCGGACCCCGTACGAAACACAATAGAGTAGAAGAGTGCCCTTTTCTCAAAAGCAGAGTGTGTTTCTTGTAAGGTGAGCTAGCGTTTGTTTCCCCAGTCCTAAATGGAGTTGAATCACATGCAGTTTCTGGTCCTACGAGCAAGAGTTGTTTTCTGGTAAGAAGAGTCAATATTGCACTCCCATTGTCATACACAGGGGCAAAATAGCACTGGCGTCGGTTCCCAGCATGTACGGTGTATTGGACTGAAGAGAACATACTGTTCTTGTCAGGTTCCTAAGCATAATTGAACTAGTTATGGCCGTGTATGTAGGAAGCACAGTTCTTTTGTTCTGAGCAAGCTCTCTGTTCTGGCCCTATAGGAAACACAGTGGAGTAGAAGAGTGCTCTTTTTCTCAAAAGCAGAGTGTGTTTCTTGTAAGGCGAGCTAGCGTTTGTTTCCCAGTCCTAAATGGAGTTGAATCACATGCAGTTTTTGGTCCTGACCAGCAAGAGTTGTTTTCTCTAAAGGAAAGTCACTATTGCGCTCCTTTTGCCTTACACAGTGCAAATAGCAGTCGCGTCTGTTTCCAGCAAGTACAGTGTATTGGACTGAAGAGGAGCTACTGTTCTTGTCAGTTTCCTAAGCAGAGTTGAACTAGATATGGCCGTGTGTGTAGGAAGCACAGTTCTTTTGTTCTGAGCAAGCTCACTGTTCAGACCCCATTGGAAACACAATAGAGTAGAAGCGTGCTCTTTTCTCAAAAGCAGAGTGTGTTTCTTGTAAGGCAAGATAGCGTTTGTTTCCCAGTACTAAATGGAGTTGAATCCCATGCAGTTTGTGGTCCTACGAGCAAGAGTTGTTTTCTGGTAAGAAGAGTCACTATTGTGCTCCCATTGTCATACACAGGGCAAATAGCACTGGCGTCTGTTCCCAGCATGTACAGTGTATTGGACTGAAGAGGAGCTACTGTTCTTGTCAGTTTCCTAAGAAGAGTTGAACTAGATATGGCCGGGTGTGTAGGAAGCACAGTTCTCTTGTTCTGATCAAGCTCACTGTTCTGGCCCTATAGGATACACAGAAGAGTAGAAGAGTGCTCTTTTCTCAAAAGCAGAATGTGTTTCTTGTAAGGCGAGCTAGCGTTTGTTTCCCAGTCCTTAATAGAGTTGAATCACATGCAGTTTCTGGTCATATGAGCAAGAGTTGTTTTCTGGTAAGGAAAGTCACTGTTGTACTCCCATTGCCATACATAGTGCAAATAGCACTCGTGTCTGTTCCCAGCAAGTACAGTGTATTGGACTGAAGAGGAGCTACTGTTCTTGTCATTTTCCTAAGAGGAGTTGAACCAGATATGGCCCATGTGTGTAGGAAGCACACTTCTTTTGTTCTGAGAAAGCTCACTGTGCGGACACCATAGGAAGCACAGTAGAGTACATGAGTGCTCTCTTCTCAAAATTTGATTGTGTTTCTGGAAAGGCGAGCTAGTGTTTGTTTCCCAGTCAGAAATGGAGTTGAATCCCATGCAGTTTGTGGTCCTACGAGCAAGAGTTGCTTTCTGTTAAGAAGAGTCACTATTGTGCTCCCATTGCCATACACAGTGCAAATAGCACTTGCGTCTGTTCCCAGCAAGTACAGTGTATTGGACTGAAGAGCAGGTACTGTTCTTGTCAGTTTCCTAAGCAGAGTTGAACAAGATATGGCCCGAGTGTGTAGGAAGCACAGTTCTTTTGTTCTGAGCAAGCTCACTGTTCGGACCCCATAGGAAACACAGTAGAGAAGAAGTGTGCTCTTTTCTCAAAAGCAGAGTGTGTTTCTTGTAAGGCGAGATAGCGTTTGTTACCCAGTACTAAATGGAGTTGAATCCCATGCAGTTTGTGGTCCTACGAGCAAGAGTTGTTTTTTGGTAAGAAGAGTCACTATTGTGTTCCCATTGTCATACACAGGGCAAATAGCACTGGCATCTGTTCCCAGCATGTACAGTGTATTGGACTGAAGAGAATCTACTGTTCTTCTCAGGTTCCTAAGCAGAAATGTACTAGATATGGCCGTGTATGTAGGAAGCACAGTTCTTTTGTTCTGAGCATGCTCACATCGGACCCCATAGGAAACACAGTAGAGTAGAAGAGTGATCTTTTCTCTAAAGCAGAGTGTGTTTCTTGTAAGGCGAGCTAGCGTTTGTTTCCCAGACCTAAATGGAGTTGAATCACATCCAGTTTCTGGTCCTACAAGCAAGAGATGTTTTCTGGTAGGGAAAGTCACTATTGCGATCTCATTGACATACACAGTTCAAATAGCACTTGCTTCTGTTCCCAGCAAGTACAGTGTATTGGACTGAAGAGGAGCTACTGTTCTTGTCAGTTTCCTAAGCAGAGTTGAACTAGATATGGCCCGTGTGTGTAGGAAGCACAGTTCTTTTGTTCTGAGCAAGCTCACTGTTCGGACCCCATAGGAAACCCAGTAGAGTAGATGAGTGCTCTTTTCTCAAAAGCAGAGTGTGTTTCTTGTAGGCGAGATAGCGTTTGTTTCCCAGTCCTAAATGGAGTTGAATCCCATGCAGTTTCTGGTCCTACTAGCAAGAGTTGTTCTCTGGTAAGAAGAATCACTATTGCGCTCACAATGTCATACACAGTGCAAATAGCTTTGGCGTCGGTTCCCAGCAGGTACAGTGTATTGGACTGAAGAGGATCTACAGTTCTTCTCAGTTTCCTAAGCAGAATTGAACTAGATATGGCCGTGTGTGTAGGAGGCACAGTTCTCTTGTTCTGATCAAGCTCACTGTTCTGGCCCTATAGGAAACACAGTAGAGTAGAAGAGTGCTCTTTTCTCAAAAGCAGAGTGTGTTTCTTGTAAGGCGAGCTAGCGTTTGTTTCACAGTCCTAAATGGAGTTGAATCACTTGCAGTTTCTGGTCCTATGAGCAAGAGTTGTTTTCTGGTAAGGAAAGTCACTATGGCGCTCCCATTGCCATACATAGTGCAAATAGCACTCGCGTCTGTTCCCAGCAAGTACAGTGTATTGGACTGAAGAGGAGTTGAACTAGATATGGCCCGTGTGTGTAGGAAACACAGTTCTTTTTTTCTGAGAAAGCACACTGTGCGGACACCATAGGAAACACAGTAGAGTAGATGAGTGCTCTTTTCTCAAAATTAGATTGTGTTCCTTGAAAGGCGAGCTAGTATTTACTCCCCAGTCAGAAATGGAGTTGAATCCCATGCAGTTTCTGGTCCTACGAGTAAGAGGTGTTTTCTGGTAAGAAGAGTCACTATTGCGCTCCCATTGCCATACACAGTGCAAATAGCACTTGCGTCTGTTCCCAGCAAGTACAGTGTATTGGACTGAAGAGAGCTACTGTTCTTGTCAGTTTCCTAAGCAGAGTTGAACCAGATATGGCCCGTGTGTGTAGTAAGCACAGTTCTTTTGTTCTGAGCAAGCTCACTGTTCGGACACCATAGGAAACACAGTAGAGTAGAAGAGTGCTCTTTTCTCAAAAGCAGAGTGTGTTTCTTGTAAGGCGAGCTAGCGTTTGTTTCCCAGTCCTAAATGGAGTTGAATCACATCCAGTTTCTGGTCCTATGAGCAAGAGTTGTTTTCTGGTAAGGAAAGTCACTGTTGTACTCCCATTGCCATACATAGTGCAAATAGCACTCGCGTCTGTTCCCAGCAAGTACAGTGTATTGGACTGAAGAGGAGCTACTGTTCTTGTATTTTTCTAAGAGGAGTTGAACCAGATATGGCCCATGTGTGTAGGAAGCACACTTCTTTTGTTCTGAGAAAGCTCATTGTGCGGACATCATAGGAAACACAGTAGAGTAGATGAGTTCTCTCTTCTCAAAATTTGATTGTGTTTCTGGAAAGGCGAGCTAGTGTTTGTTTCCCAGTCAGAAATGGAGTTGAGTCCCATGCAGTTTGTGGTCCTACGAGCAAGAGTTTTTTTCTGGTAAGAAGAGTCACTATTGTGCTCCCATTGCCATACACAGTGCAAATAGCACTCGCGTCTGTTCCCAGCAAGTACAGTGTATTGGACTGAAGAGCAGCTACTGTTCTTGTCAGTTTCCTAAGCAGAGTTGAACTAGATATGGCCCGAGTGTGTAGGAAGCACAGTTCTTTTGTTCTGAGCAAGCTCACTTTTCGGACCCTATAGGAAACACAGTAGAGTAGAAGCATGCTCTTTTCTCAAAAGCAGAGTGTGTTTCTTGTAAGGCGAGATAGTGTTTGTTACCCAGTACTAAATGGAGTTGAATCCCATGCAGTTTGTGGTCCTACGAGCAAGAGTTGTTTTCTGGTAAGAAGAGTCACTATTGCGCTCCCATTGTCATACACAGGGCAAATAGCACTGGCATCTGTTCCCAGCATGTACAGTGTATTGGACTGAAGAGGATATACTGCTCTTTTCAGTTTTCTAAGCAAAATTGAACTAGATATGGCCGTGTGTGTAGGAAGCACAGTTCTCTTCTTCTAATCAAGCTCACTGTTCTGGCCCTATAGGAAACACAGTAGAGTAGAAGAGTGCTCTTTTCTCAAAAGCAGAGTGTGTTTCTTGTAAGGCGAGGTAGCGTTTGTTTCCCAGTCCTAAATGGAGTTGAATCACATCCAATTTCTGGTCCTATGAGCAAGAGTTGTTTTCTGGTAAGGAAAGTCACTATTGCGTTCCCATTGCCATACATAGTGCAAATAGCACTCGCGTCTGTTCCCAGCAAGTACAGTGTATTGGACTGAAGAGGAGCTACTCTTCTTGTCATTTTCCTAAAAGGAGTTGAACTAGATATGGCTCGTGTGTGTAGGAAGCACAGTTCTTTTGTTCTGAGAAAGCACACTGTGCAGACACCATAGGAAACACAGTAGAGTAGATGAGTGCTCTTTTCTCAAAATTAAATTGTGTTTCTTGAAAGGCGAGCTAGTATTTGCTTCCCAGTCAAAAAAGGAGTTGAATCCCATGCCGTTTCTGGTCCTACGAGCAAGAGTTTTTTTCTGGTAAGAAGAGTCACTATTGCGCTCCCATTGTCATACACAGTGCAAATAGCACTGGCGTCTGTTCCCAGCAAGTACGGTGTATTGGACTGAAGAGCAGCTACTGTTCTTGTCAGTTTCCTAAGCAGAGTATAACTAGATATGGCCCGTGTGTGTAGGAAGCACAGTTCATTTGTTCTTAGCAAGCTCACTGTTCGGACACCATACTAAACACTGTAGAGTAGAAGAGTGCTCTTTTCTCAAAAGCAGAGTGCGTTTCTTGAAAGGCGAGCTAGTGTTTGTTTCCCAGTCAGAAATGGAATTGAATCCCGTGCAGTTTCTGGTCCTACGAGCAAGAGTTTTTTTCTGGTAAGAAGAGTCACTATTGTGCTCACATTGCCATACACAGTGCAAATAGCACTGGCGTCTGTTCCCTGCATGTACAGAGTATTGGACTGAATTGGAGCTCCTGTTCTTGTCAGATTCCTAACCAGAGTTGAACTAGATATGTCCCCTGTGTGTAGGAAGCACAGTTCTTTTGTTCTGAGCAAGTTCACTGTTCTGGCCCTATAGGAAAAACAGTAGAGTAGAAGAGTGCTCTTTTCTCAAAAGCAGAGTGTGTTTCTTGTAAAGCGAGCTAGCGTTTCTTTCCCAGTCCTAAATCGAGTTGAATCACATGCAGTTTCTTGTCCTACGAACAAGAGTTGTTTTCTGGTAAGAAGAGACACTATTGTGCTCCCATTGTCATACACAGGGCAAATAGCACTGGCGTCTGTTCCCAGCATGTACAGTGTATTGGACTGAAGAGGTTCTACTGTTCTTGTCAGTTTCCTAAGTAGAATTGAACTAGATATGGCCCGTGTGTGTAGGAAGCACAGTTTTTTTGTTCTGAGCAAGATAACTGTTCGGAACACATAGGAAACACAGTAGAGTAGAAGAGTGCTCTTTTCTCTAAAGCAGAGTGTGTTTCTTGTAAGGCGAGCTAGCGTTTGTTTCCCAGTCCTAAGTGGAGTTGATCATATGCAGTTTCTGGTCCTACGATCAAGAGTTGTTTTCTAATAAGGAAAGTCCCTATTGCGCTCCCATTGCCATACACAGTGCAAATAGCACTCGCGTCTGTTCCCAGCAAGTACAGTGTATCGGACTGAAGAGGAGCTACTGTTCTTGTCAGTTTCCTAAGCAGAGTTGAACTAGTTATGGCCCGTGTGTAGGAAGCACAGTTCTTTTGTTCTGAGCAAGCTCACTCTTCTGGCCCTATAGGAAACACAGTAGAGTGGAAGAGTGCTCTTTTCTCAAAAGCAGTGTGTGTTTCTTGTAAGGCGAGCTAGCGTTTGTTTCCCAGTCCTAAATGGAGTTGAATCACATGCAGTTTCTAGTCCTACGAGCAAGAGTTGTTTTCTGGTAAGAAGAGTCACTATTGCGCTGCCATTGCCATACATAGGACAAATAGCACTGGCGTCTGTTCCCAGCAAGTACAGTGTATTGGACTGAAGAGGATCTACTGTTCTTGTCAGGTTCCTAAGCAGAATTGAACTAAATATGGCCGTGTGTGTAGGAAGCACAGTTCTTTTGTTCTGAGCAAGCTCACTGTTCGGACACCATAGGAAACACAGTAGTGTAGAAGAGTGCTCTTTTCTCTAAAGCAGAGTGTGTTTCTTGTAAGGCGAGCTAGCGTTTGTTTCCCAGTCCTAAATGGAGTTGAATCACATGCAGTTTCTGGTCCTAAGAGCAAGAGTTGTTTTCTGGTAAGGAAAGTCACTATTGTGCTCCCCTTGCCACACATAGTGCAAATAGCACTCACGTCTGTTCCCAGCAAGTACAGTGTATCGGACTGAAGAGGAGCTACTGTTCTTGTCAGTTTCCTAAGCAGAGTTGAACCAGATATGGCCCGCGTGTGTAGGAAGCACAGTTCTTTTGTTCTGAGCAAGCTCACGGTTTGGACCCCATAGGAAACACAGTAGAGTAGAAGAGTGCTCTTTTCTCTAAAGCAGAATGTGTATCTTGTAAGGCGAGCTAGCGTTTGTTTCCCAGTCCTAAATGGAGTGGAATCACATGCAGTTTCTTGTCCTACGAGCAGGAGTTGTTTTCTGGTAAGGAAAGTCACTATTGTGCTCCCATTGCCATACACAAGGCAAATAGTCCTCCCGTCTGTTCCCAGCAAGTACAGTGTATTGGACTGAAAAGGAGCTACTGTTCTTCTCAGTTTCCTAAGCAGAGTTGAACTAGATATGGCCCGTGTGTGTAGGAAGTACAGTTCTTTTTTTCTGAGCAAGCTCACTGTTCTGGCCCTATAGGAAACAAAGTAGAGTAGAAGAGTGCTCTTTTCTCAAAAGCAGAGTGTGTTTCTTGTAAAGCTAGCTAGAGTTTGTTTCCCAGTCCTAAATGGAGTTGAATCACATGCAGTTTCTGGTCCTACGAGCAAGATTTGTTTTCTGGTAAGAAGAGTAACTATTGCGCTGCCATTGCCATACACAGGACAAATAGCACTGGCGTCTGTTCCCAGCAAGTACAGTGTATTGAACTGAAGAGGATCTACTGTTCTTGTCAGGTTCCTAAGCAGACTTGAACTAGATATGGCCGTGTGTGTAGGAAGCACAGTTTTTTTGTTCTGAGCAAGCTCACTTTTCGGAACACATAGGAAACACAGTAGAGTAGAAGAGTGCTCTGTTCTCAAAAGCAGAGTGTGTTTTTGTAAGGCGAGCTAGCGTTTGTTTCCTAGTCCTAAATGGAGTTGAATCACATGCAGTTTCTGGTCCTATGAACAAGAGTTGTTTTCTGGTAAGGAAAGTCACTATTGTGCTCCCATTGCCCTTTACAAGGCAAATAGCACTCGCGTATTTTCCCAGCAAGTACAGTGTATTGGACTGAATAGGAGCTACTGTTCTTGTCAGTTTACTAAGCACAATTGAACTAGATATGGTCCATGCGTGTAGGAAGCACAGTTCTTTTGTTCTGAGCAAGCTCACTGTTTGGACCCCATAGGAAACACAGTAGAGTAGAAGAGTGCTCTTTTCTCAAAAGCAGAGTGTGTTTCTTGGAAGTCGAGCTAGCGTTTGTTTCCCAGTCATAAATGGAGTTGAATCACATGCAGTTTCTGATCCTACGAGCAAGAGTTCTTTTCTGGTATGAAGAGTCACTATTGCGCTGCCATTGCCATACACAGGACAAACAGCAATGGAGTCTGTTCCCAGCAATTACAGTGTACTGGACTGAAGAGAATCTACTGTCCTTGTCAGGTTCCTAAGCAGAATTGAACTAGATATGGCCGTGTGTAGGAAGCACAGTTCTTTTGTTCTGAGCAAGCTCACTGTTCGGACACGATAGGAAACACAGTAGTGAAGAAGAGTGCTCTTTTCTCTAAAGCAGAGTGTGTTTCTTGTAAGGCGAGCTAGCGTTTGTTTCCCAGTCCTAAATGGAGTGGAATCACATGCAGTTTCTGGTCCTACGAGCAGGAGTTGTTTTCTGGTAAGGAAAGTCACTATTGCGCTCCCATTGCCATACACAGGGCAAATAGTCCTCCCGTCTGTTCCCAGCAATTACAGTGTATTGGACTGAAAAGGAGCTACTGTTCTTCTCAGTTTCCTAAGCAGAGTTGAACTAGATATGGCCCGTGTGTGTAGGAAGTACAGTTCTTTTTTTCTGAGCAAACTCACTGTTCTGGCCCTATAGGAAACACAGAAGAGTAGAAGAGTGCTCTTTTCTCAAAAGCAGAGTGTGTTTCTTGTAAAGCGAGGTAGAGTTTGTTTCCCAGTCCTAAATGGAGTTGAATCACATGCAGTTTCTGGTCCTACGAGCAAGATTTGTTTTCTGGTAAGAAGAGTAACTATTGCGCTGCCATTGCCATACACAGGACATATAGCACTGGCGTCTGTTCCCAGCAAGTACAGTGTATTGAACTGAAGAGGATCTACTGTTCTTGTCAGGTTCCTAAGCAGACTTGAACTAGATATGGCCGTGTGTGTAGGAAGCACAGTTTTTTTGTTCTGAGCAAGCTCACTTTTCGGAACACATAGGAAACACAGGAGAGTAGAAGAGTGCTCTTTTCTCAAAAGCAGAGTGTGTTTTTGTAAGCCGAGCTAGTGTTTGTTTCCTTGTCCTAAATGGAGTTGAATCACATGCAGTTTCTGGTCCTATGAAGAAGAGTTGTTTTCCGGTAAGGAAAGTCACTATTGCGCTCCCATTGCCCTTTACAAGGCAAATAGCACTCGCGTCTTTTCCCAGCAAGTACAGTGTATTGGACTGAATAGGAGCTACTGTTCTTGTCAGTTTACTAAGCACAATTTAACTAGATATGGTCCGTGCGTGTAGGAAGCACAGTTCTTTTGTTCTGAGCAAGCTCACTGTTTGGACCCCATAGGAAACACAGTAGAGTAGAAGAGTGCTCTTTTCTCAAAAGCGGAGTGTGTTTCTTGGAAGTCGAGCTAGCGTTTGTTTCCCAGTCATAAATGGAGTTGAGTCACATGCAGTTTTTGGTCCTACGAGCAAGAGTTGTTTCCTGGTAAGACAAGTCACTATTGTGCTCCAATTGCCATACACAGTGCAAATAGCACTCGCGTCTGTTCCGCGCAAGTACAGTGTACTGGACGGAAGAGGAGCTACTGTTCTTCTCAGTTTCCTAAGCAGAGTTGAACTAGATATGGCCCATGTGTAGGAAGCACAGTTCTTTTGTTCTGAGCAAGCTCACTCTTCTGGCCCTATAGGAAACACAGTAGAGTAGAAGAGTGCTCATTTCTCAAAAGCAGAGTGTGTTTCATGTAAGGCGAGCTAGCATTTGTTTCCCAGTCCTAAATGGAGTTGAATCACATGAAGTTTCTGGTCTTACGAGCAAGAGTTGTTTTATGGTAAGGAAAGTCACTATTGCGCTCCCATTGCCATACACAGTGCAAATAGCACTCGCGTCTGTTCCCAGCAAGTACAGTGTATCGGACTGAAGAGGAGCTACTGTTCTTGTCAGTTTCCTAAGCAGAGTTGAACTAGATATGGCCCATGTGTAGGAAGCACAGTTCTTTTGTTCTGAGCAAACTCAGTATTCTGGCCCTATAGGAAACACAGTAGAGTAGAAGAGTGCTCTTTTCTCTAAAGCAAAGCGTGTTTCTTGTAAGGTGAGCTAGCTTTTGTTTCCCAGTCCTAAATGGTGTTGAATCACATGCAGTTTCTGATCCTACGAGCAAGAGTTGTTTTCTGGTATGAAGAGACACTATTGCGCTGCCATTGCCATACACAGGACAAACAGCACTGGTGTCTGTTCCCAGCAAGTACAGTGTATTGGACTGAAGAGGATCTACTGTTCTTGTCAGGTTCCTAAGCAGAATTGAACTAGATATGGCCGTGTGCGTAGGAAGCACAGTTCTTTTGTTCTGAGCAAGCACACTGTTCGGACAGCATAGGAAAAACAGTAGTGTAGAAGAGTGCTCTTTTCTCTAAAGCAGAGTGTGTTTCTTGTAAGGCTAGCTAGCGTTTGTTTCCCAGTCCTAAATGGAGTTGAATCACATGCAGTTTCTGGTCCTAAGAGCAAGAGTTGTTTTCTGGTAAGGAAAGTCACTATTGTGCTCCCCTTGCCATACATAGTGCAAATAGCTCTCACGTCTGTTCCCAGCAATTACAGTGTATCGGACTGAAGAGGAGCTACTGTTCTTGTCAGTTTCCTAAGCAGAGTTGAACTAGATATGGCCCGCGTGTGTAGGAAGCACAGTTCTTTTGTTCTGAGCAAGCTCACGGTTTGGACCCCATAGGAAACACAGTAGAGTAGAAGAGTGCTCTTTTCTCTAAAGCAGAATGTGTTTCTTGTAAGGCGAGCTAGCGTTTGTTTCCCAGTCCTAAATGGAGTGGAATCACATGCAGTTTCTGGTCCTACGAGCAGGAGTTGTTTTCTGGTAAGGAAAGTCACTATTGTGCTCCCATTGCCATACACAAGGCAAATAGTCCTCCCGTCTGTTCCCAGCAAGTACAGTGTATTGGACTGAAAAGGAGCTACTGTTCTTCTCAGTTTCCTAAGCAGAGTTGAACTAGATATGGCCCGTGTGTGTAGGAAGTACAGTTCTTTTTTTCTGAGCAAGCTCACTGTTCTGGCCCTATAGGAAACACAGAAGAGTAGAAGAGCGCTCTTTTCTCAAAAGCAGAGTGTGTATCTTGCAAAGCGAGCTAGAGTTTGTTTCCCAGTCTTAAATGGAGTTGAATCACATGCAGTTTCTGGTCCTACGAGCAAGATTTGTTTTCTGGTAAGAAGAGTAACTATTGCGCTGCCATTGCCATACACAGGACAAATAGCACTGGCGTCTGTTCTCAGCAAGTACAGTGTATTGAACTGAAGAGGATCTACTGTTCTTGTCAGGTTCCTAAGCAGACTTGAACTAGATATGGCCGTGTGTGTAGGAAGCACAGTTTTTTTGTTCTGAGCAAGCTCACTTTTCGGAACACATAGGAAACACAGTAGAGTAGAAGAGTGCTCTTTTCTCAAAAGCAGAGTGTGTTTTTGTAAGGCGAGCTAGCGTTTGTTTCCTAGTCCTAAATGGAGTTGAATCACATGCAGTTTCTGGTCCTATGAACAAGAGTTGTTTTCTGGTAAGGAAAGTCACTATTGCGCTCCCATTGCCCTTTACAAGGCAAATAGCACTCGCGTATTTTCCCAGCAAGTACAGTGTATTGGACTGAATAGGAGCTACTGTTCTTGTCAGTTTACTAAGCACAATTGAACTAGATATGGTCCGTGCGTGTAGGAAGCACAGTTCTTTTGTTCTGAGCAAGCTCACTGTTTGGACCCCATAGGAAACACAGTAGAGTAGAAGAGTGCTCTTTTCTCAAAAGCAGAGTGTGTTTCTTGGAAGTCGAGCTAGCATTTGTTTCCCAGTCATAAATGGAGTTGAATCACATGCAGTTTTTGGTCCTACGAGCAAGGGTTGTTTCCTGGTAAGACAAGTCACTATTGTGCTCCATTTGCCATACACAGTGCAAATAGCACTCGCGTCTGTTCCCCGCAAGTACAGTGTATTGGACGGAAGAGGAGCTACTTTTCTTGTCAGTTTCCTAAGCAGAGTTGAACTAGATATGGCCCATGTGTAGGAAGCACAGTTCTTTTGTTCTGAGCAAGCTCAGTATTCTGGCCCAATAGGAAACACAGTAGAGTAGAAGAGTGCTCTTTTCTCTAAAGCAAAGCGTGTTTCTTGTAAGGTGAGCTAGCTTTTGTTTCCCAGTCCTAAATGGTGTTGAATCACATGCAGTTTTTGATCCTACGAGCAAGAGTTATTTCTGGTATGAAGAGTCACTATTGCGCTGCCATTGCCATTCACAGGACAAACAGCACTGGTGTCTGTTCCCAGCAATTACAGTGTACTGGACTGAAGAGAATCTACTGTCCTTGTCAGGTTCCTAAGCAGAATTGAACTAGATATGGCCGTGTGTAGGAAGCACAGTTCTTTTGTTCTGAGCAAGCTCACTGTTCGGACACGATAGGAAAAACAGTAGTGAAGAAGAGTGCTCTTTTCTCTAAAGCAGAGTGTGTTTCATTTAAGGCGAGCTAGCGTTTGTTTCCCAGTCCTAAATGGAGTGGAATCACATGCAGTTTCTGGTCCTACGAGCAGGAGTTGTTTTCTGGTAAGGAAAGTCACTATTGCGCTCCCATTGCCATACACAGGGCAAATAGTCCTCCCGTCTGTTCCCAGCGATTACAGTGTATTGGACTGAAAAGGAGCTACTGTTCTTCTCAGTTTCCTAAGCAGAGTTGAACTAGATATGGCCCGTGTGTGTAGGAAGTACAGTTCTTTTTTTCTGAGCAACCTCACTGTTCTGGCCCTATAGGAAACACAGAAGAGTAGAAGAGTGCTCTTTTCTCAAAAGCAGAGTGTGTTTCTAGTAAAGCGAGCTAGAGTTTGTTTCCCAGTCCTAAATGGAGTTGAATCACATGCAGTTTCTGGTCCTATGAGCAAGATTTGTTTTCTGGTAAGAAGAGTCACTATTGCGCTGCCATTGCCATACACAGGACAAATAGCACTGGCGTCTGTTCCCAGCAAGCACAGTGTATTGAACTGAAGAGTATCTACTGTTCTTGTCAGGTTCCTAAGCAGACTTGAACTAGATATGGCCGTGTGTGTAGGAAGCACAGTTTTTTTGTTCTGAGCAAGCTCACTTTTCGGAACACATAGGAAACACAGGAGAGTAGAAGAGTGCTCTTTTCTCAAAAGCAGAGTGTGTTTTTGTAAGCCGAGCTAGCGTTTGTTTCCTTGTCCTAAATGGAGTTGAATCACATGCAGTTTCTGGTCCTATGAAGAAGAGTTGTTTTCCGGTAAGGAAAGTCACTATTGCGCTCCCATTGCCCTTTACAAGGCAAATAGCACTCGCGTCTTTTCCCAGCAAGTACAGTGTATTGGACTGAATAGGAGCTACTGTTCTTGTCAGTTTACTAAGCACAATTGAACTAGATATGGTCCGTGCGTGTAGGAAGCACAGTTCTTTTGTTCTGAGCAAGCTCACTGTTTGGACCCCATAGGAAACACATCAGAGTAGAAGAGTGCTCATTTCTCAAAAGCAGAGTGTGTTTCTTGGAAGTCGAGCTAGCGTTTGTTTCCCAGTCATATATGGAGTTGAGTCACATGCAGTTTTTGGTCCTACGAGCAAGAGTTGTTTCCTGGTAAGACAAGTCACCATTGTGCTCCAATTGCCATACACAGTGCAAATAGCACTCGCGTCTGTTCCCCGCAAGTACAGTGTATTGGACGGAAGAGGAGCCACTGTTCTTGTCAGTTTCCTAACCAGAGTTGAACTAGATATGGCCCATGTGTAGGAAGCACAGTTCTTTTGTTCTGAGCAAGCTCACTATTCTGGCCCTATAGGAAACACAGTAGAGTAGAAGAGTGCTCATTTCTCAAAAGCAGAGTGTGTTTCATGTAAGGCGAGCTAGCATTTGTTTCCCAGTCCTAAATGGAGTTGAATCACATGAAGTTTCTGGTCTTACGAGCAAGAGTTGTTTTATGGTAAGGAAAGTCACTATTGCGCTCCCATTGCCATACACAGTGCAAATAGCACTCGCGTCTGTTCCCAGCAAGTACAGTGTATCGGACTGAAGAGGAGCTACTGTTCTTGTCAGTTTCCTAAGCAGAGTTGAACTAGATATGGCCCATGTGTAGGAAGCACAGTTCTTTTGTTCTGAGCAAACTCAGTATTCTGGCCCTATAGGAAACACAGTAGAGTAGAAGAGTGCTCTTTTCTCTAAAGCAAAGCGTGTTTCTTGTAAGGTGAGCTAGCTTTTATTTCCCAGTCCTAAATGGTGTTGAATCACATGCAGTTTCTGATCCTACGAGCAAGAGTTGTTCTCTGGTATGAAGAGTCACTATTGCGCTGCCATTGCCATACACAGGACAAACAGCACTGGTGTCTGTTCCCAGCAATTACAGTGTACTGGACTGAAGAGGATCTACTGTCCTTGTCAGGTTCCTAAGCAGAATTGAACTAGATATGGCCGTGTGTAGGAAGCACAGTTCTTTTGTTCTGAGCAAGCTCACATTTCGGACACCAAAGGAAACACAGTAGTGTAGAAGAGTGCTCTTTTCTCTAAAGAAGAGTGTGTTTCTTGTAAGGCGAGCTAGCGTTTGTTTCCCAGTCCTAAATGGAGTTGAATCACATGCAGTTTCTGGTCCTAATAGCAAGAGTTGTTTTCTGGTAAGGAAAGTCACTATTGTGCTCCCCTTGCCATACATAGTGCAAATAGCTCTCACGTCTGTTCCCAGCAAGTACAGTGTATCCGACTGAAGAGGAGCTACTGTTCTTGTCAGTTTCCTAAGCAGAATTGAACTAGATATGGCCCGCGTGTGTAGGAAGCACAGTTCATTTGTTCTGAGCAAGCTCACTGTTTGGACCCCATAGGAAACACAGTAGAGTAGAAGAGTGCTCTTTTCTCTAAAGCAGAATGTGTTTCTTGTAAGGCGAGCTAGCGTTTGTTTCCCAGTCCTAAATGGAGTGGAATCACATGCAGTTTCTGGTCCTACGAGCAGGAGTTGTTTTCTGGTTAGGAAAGTCACTATTGCGCTCCCATTGCCATACACAGGGCAAATAGTCCTCCCGTCTGTTCCCAGAAAGTACAGTGTATTGGACTGAAAAGGAGCTACTGTTCTTCTCAGTTTCCTAAGCAAAGTTGAACTAGATATGGCCCGTGTGTGTAGGAAGTACAGTTCTTTTTTTCTGAGCAAGCTCACTGTTCTGGCCATTTAGGAAACACAGAAGAGTAGAAGAGTGCTCTTTTCTCAAAAGCAGAGTGTGTTTCTTGTAAAGCGAGATAGAGTTTGTTTCCCAGTCCTAAATGGAGTGGAATCACATGCAGTTTCTGGTCCTACGAGCAAGAGTTGTTTTCTGGAAAGAAGAGACACTATTGCACTGCCATTGCCATACACAGGACAAATAGTACTGGCGTCTGTTCTCAGCCAGTACAGTGTATTGGACTGAAGAGGATCTACTGTTCTTGTCAGGTTCCTAAGCAGACTTGAACTAGATATGCCCGTGTGTGTAGGAAGCACAGTTTTTTTGTTCTGAGCAAGCTCACTGTTCAGAACACATAGGAAACAGAGTAGAGTAGAAGAGTGCTCTTTTCTCTAAAGCAGAGTGTGTTTCTTGTAAGGTGAGCTAGCTTTTGTTTCCCAGTCCTAAACGGAGTTGAATCACATGCAGTTTCTGGTCCTACAAGCAAGAGTTGTTTTCTGGTAAGAAGAGTCACTATTGCGCTGCCATTGCCATACACAGGACAAATAGCTCTGGCGTCTGTTCCCAGCAAGTACAGTGTATTGGACTGAAGAGGATCTACTGTTCTTGTCAGGTTCCTAAGCAGACTTGAACTAGATATGGCCGTGTGTGTAGGAAGCACAGTTTTTTTGTTCTGAGCAATCTCACTGTTCGGAACACATAGGAAACACAGTAGAGTAGAAGAGTGCTCTTTTCTCAAAAGCAGAGTGTGTTTCTTGGAAGTCGAGCTAGCGTTTGTTTCCCAGTCCTAAATGGAGTTGAGTCACATGCAGTTTTTTGTCCTACGAGCAAGAGTTGTTTTCTGGTAAGACAAGTCACTATTGTACTCCAATGCCATACACAGTGCAAATAGCACTCGCGTCTGTTCCCCGCAAGTACAGTGTATTGGAGTGAAGAGGATCTACTGTTCTTGTCAGGTTCTTAAGCAGAATTGAACTAGATATTGCCGTGTGTGTAGGAAGCACAGTTCTTTTGTTCTGAGCAAGCTCACTGTTCGGACACCATAGGAAACACAGTAGAGTAGAAGAGGGCTCTTTTCTCAAAAGCAGAGTGTGTTTCATGTAAGGCGAGCTAGCATTTGTTTCCCAGTCCTAAATGGAGTTGAATCTCATGCAATTTCTGGTCTTACAAGCAAGAGTTGTTTTCTGGTAAGGAAAGTCACTATTGTGCTCCCATTGACATACACAGTGCAAATAGCACTCCTGTCTGTTCCCAGCAAGTACAGTGTATCGGACTGAAGAGTAGCTACTGTTCTTGTCAGTTTGCTAAGCAGAGTTGAACTAGATATGGCCCGTGTGTAGGAAGCAAAGTTCTTTTGTTCTGAGCAAGCTCACTGTTCTGGCCCTGTAGGAAACACAGTAGAGTAGAAGAGTGCTCTTTTATCTAAAGCAGAGTGTGTTTCTTGTAAGGTGAGCAGGCTTTTGTTTCCCAGTCCTAAATGGAGTTGAATCACATGCAGTTTCTGGTCCTACGAGCAAGAGTTGTTTTCTGGTAAGGAAGTCACTATTGCGCTCCCATTGCCATACACAGTGCAAATAGCACTCGCGTCTGTTCCCAGCAAGTACAGTGTATCGGACTGAAGAGGAGCTACTGTTCTTGTCAGTTTCCTAAGCAGAGTTGAACTAGTTATGGTCCGTGTGTAGGAAGCACAGGTCCTTTGTTCTGAGCAAGCTCACTGTTCTGGCCCTATAGGAAACACTGTAGACTAGAAGAGTGCTCTTTTCCCTAAAGCAGAGTGTGTTTCTTGTAAGTCGAGCTAGCGTTTGTTTCCCAGTCCTAAATGGAGTTGAATCACATGCAGTTTCTAATCCTACGAGCAAGGGTTGTTTTATGGTAAGAAGAATCACTATTGCGCTGCCATTGCCATACACAGGACAAATAGCACTGGCGTCTGTTCCCAGCAAGTACAGTGTATTGTACAGAAGAGGATCTACTGTTCTTGTCAGGTTCCTAAGCAGAATTGAACTAGATATGGCCGTGTGTGTAGGAAGCACAGTTCTAATGTTCTGAGCAAGTTCACTCTTCTGGCTCTATAGAAAACACAGTAGAGTTGAAGAGTGCTCTTTTCTCAAAAGCAGAGTGTGTTTCTTGGAAATCGAGCTAGCGTTTGTTTCCTAGTCCTAAATGGAGTTGAGTCACATGCAGTTTTTTGTCCTACGAGCAAGAGTTGTTTTCTGGTAAGACAAGTCACTATTGTGCTCCAATTGCCATACACAGTGCAAATAGCACTCGCGTCTGTTCCCTGCAAGTACAGTGTATTGGAAGGAAGAGGAGCTATTGTTCTTGTCAGTTTTCTAAGCAGAGTTGAACTAGATATGGCCCGTGTGTGTAGGAAGCACAGTTCTTTTGTTCTGAGCAAGCTCACTGTTCGGACCCATAGGAAACACAGTAGAGTAGAAGAGTGCTCTTTTCTCAAAAGCAGAGTGTGTTTCATGTAAGGCGAGCTAGCATTTGTTTCCCAGTCCTAAATGGAGTTGAATCTCATGCAGTTTCTGGTCTTACGAGCAAGAGTTGTTTTCTGGTAAGGAAAGTCACTATTGCGCTCCCATTGACATACACAGTGCAAATAGCACTCGCGTCTGTTCCCAGCAAGTACAGTGTATCGGACTGAAGAGGAGCTACTGTTCTTGTCAGTTTCCTAAGCAGAGTTGAACTAGATATGGCCCGTGTGTAGGAAGCAAAGTTCTTTTGTTCTGAGCAAGCTCACTGTTCTGGCCCTGTAGGAAACACAGTAGAGTAGAAGAGTGCTCTTTTATCTAAAGCAGAGTGTGTTTCTTGTAAGGTGAGCAGGCTTTTGTTTCCCAGTCCTAAATGGAGTTGAATCACATGCAGTTTCTGGTCCTACGAGCAAGAGTTGTTTTCTGGTAAGGAAAGTCACTATTGCGCTCCCATTGCCATACACAGTGCAAATAGCACTCGCGTCTGTTCCCAGCAAGTACAGTGTATCGGACTGAAGAGGAGCTACTGTTCTTGTCAGTTTCCTAAGCAGAGTTGAACTAGTTATGGTCCGTGTGTAGGAAGCACAGGTCCTTTGTTCTGAGCAAGCTCACTGTTCTGGCCCTATAGGAAACACTGTAGAGTAGAAGAGTGCTCTTTTCCCTAAAGCAGAGTGTATGTTTCTTGTAAGTCGAGCTAGCGTTTGTTTCCCAGTCCTAAATGGAGTTGAATCACATGCAGTTTCTAATCCTACGAGCAAGGGTTGTTTTATGGTAAGAAGAATCACTATTGCGCTGCCATTGCCATACACAGGACAAATAGCACTGGCGTCTGTTCCCAGCAAGTACAGTGTATTGTACAGAAGAGGATCTACTGTTCTTGTCAGGTTCCTAAGCAGAATTGAACTAGATATGGCCGTGTGTGTAGGAAGCACAGTTCTAATGTTCTGAGCAAGTTCACTCTTCTGGCTCTATAGAAAACACAGTAGAGTTGAAGTGTGCTCTTTCTCAAAAGCAGAGTGTGTTTCTTGGAAATCGAGCTAGCGTTTGTTTCCTAGTCCTAAATGGAGTTGAGTCACATGCAGTTTTTTGTCCTACGAGCAAGAGTTGTTTTCTGGTAAGACAAGTCACTATTGTGCTCCAATTGCCATACACAGTGCAAATAGCACTCGCGTCTGTTCCCTGCAAGTACAGTGTATTGGAAGGAAGAGGAGCTATTGTTCTTGTCAGTTTTCTAAGCAGAGTTGAACTAGATATGGCCCGTGTGTGTAGGAAGCACAGTTCTTTTGTTCTGAGCAAGCTCACTGTTCGGACCCATAGGAAACACAGTAGAGTAGAAGAGTGCTCTTTTCTCAAAAGCAGAGTGTGTTTCATGTAAGGCGAGCTAGCATTTGTTTCCCAGTCCTAAATGGAGTTGAATCTCATGCAGTTTCTGGTCTTACGAGCAAGAGTTGTTTTCTGGTAAGGAAAGTCACTATTGCGCTCCCATTGACATACACAGTGCAAATAGCACTCGCGTCTGTTCCCAGCAAGTACAGTGTATCGGACTGAAGAGGAGCTACTGTTCTTGTCAGTTTCCTGAGCAGAGTTGAACTAGATATGGCCCGTGTGTAGGAAGCACTGTTCTTTTGTTCTGAGCAAGCTCACTGTTCTGGCCCTATAGGAAACACAGTAGAGTAGAAGAGTGCTCTTTTCTCTAAAGCAGAGTGTGTTTCTAGTAAGTTGAGCTAGCTTTTATTTCCCAGTCCTAAATGGAGTTGAATCACATGCAGTTTCTGGTCCTACTAGCAAGAGTTGTTTTCTGGTAAGAAGAGTCACTATTGCGCAGCCATTGCCATACACAGGACAAATAGCACTGGCGTCTGTTCCCAGCAAGTACAGTGTATTGGACTGAAGAGGATCTACTGTTCTTGTCAGGTTCCTAAGCATAGTTGAACTATATATGGCCGTGTGAGTAGGAAGCACAGTTTTTTTGTTCTGAGCAAGCTCACTGTTCGGAACACATAGGAAACACAGTAGAGTAGAAGAGTGCTCTTTTCTCAAAAGCAGAGTGTGTTCATTGGAAGTCGAGCTAGCGTTTGTTTCCCAGTTAAATGGAGTTGAGTCACATGCAGTTTTTTGTCCTACAAGCAAGAGTTGTTTTCTGGTAAGAGAAGTCACTATTGTGCTCCAATGCCATACACAGTGCAAATAGCATTCGCGTCTGTTCCCTGCAAGTACAGTGTATTGGACTGAAGAGGAGCTACTGTTCTTCTCAGTTTCCTAAGCAGAGTTGAACTAGATATGGCCCGTGTGTAGGAAGCACAGTTCTTTTGTTCTGAGCAAGCTCACTGTTCTGGCCCTTTAGGAAACACAGTAG